>NW_020885060.1:32649-187240 GCF_003945725.1 Corapipo altera | reverse complement strand
TCACCCCCCTGCACTGAGGGGACCTCACCCCCCTGCACTGAGGGGACTTCATCCCCCTGCACTGAGGGGGATCTTGTCATCCTGCACTGAGGGATCTCATCCCCCTGCACTGAGGGGGATCTTGTCATCCTGCACTGAGGGGATCTCATATCCCTGCACTGAGGGGACCTCATCCCCCTGCACTGAGGGGACCTCATCCCCCTGCACTGAGGGGACCCCCCTGCTGAGGATGGGACACACCACGGCACATGGTACATGGCCTCAACCGCTCCACACCTGCTTAGGATAAACACGATATTCTCTGTGCCTTCCCCTTAAAAAACCTACAAAAGGTGGCGGTGGGAGCGGCAGGCAGGTTCCCGTCCTCCTCACTGGGAGGGAATTACGGAGAAATCCCTGGAAAGGATTCAAGAACCTTGCGGACACAGCAGCGCCCGGCGTGTGCAATAACCCCAGGAGCCACAAGATGTTGCTGCTGGAGCATAAAAAAGCCAAAACCGGCCAGTGCCGATTTCACTGCTTTGTGAGAACTGAAAATGAGAATTGAAAACGAGAATTGAAAATGAGAATTTCCTGCCCCTACGAGACAACGAGGCTGGAGAGGAACGATTGTCCACGGGCTTTACAGTCACTGCTTTTACTCTACCATGTTATTCCATCCAGGAGTCCTGACCACCACCTGCAGCCCTGCACAGTCCAGGAGCCAAGGCAAAGAGATGCTGTGAGGTTCTGGAGCATCTTTGGGAACACTGACAGCATCCCTTGGGCTTCAGATGGAGTTACCCACCAGGTAAAAAACAAACCTGCTGCTCTGGGCTTGGAATTCCAAACTTCAGGAATCCAAGAACAAGCTTCCCCCCTTCCCTTATCAATGCCCTGTGCCTCCTACCCACCTTCTCCTCCATTTATTCCATCACCAATAAACCACTTATTCCATGTATTTAAATAGGAATAAGCACATATTCCCCCATATATATTACATACATGTTACATCAGGGATGCTGAGGAAATTCATTTTGATTTGTTCTTTTCTAGAATACAGCTAAGGAAGGGGGCATGTTCAAAAATAAACTTGCAAAAATACGCCAAGGCATAATGGCATGTTTATGTCCTGGAGAGCAGAGAAGAATCAAAAGAAAAAAGTGGGGAAAATAGATTCAGGGATAAAATAAAGATGGACATTGCTGAGCACAAGAGGCAGGTGAAGAAATGAAAGCAAGGTAATACATGTTGACAGCTACTTGGATGTTTTGAGATTGGAAACAAGGATAAGGTGGTACTTGATGTGCCTCATGACAGTGAAATGATCCAAGTAGTAAAGGCTAAGACTGGCATGTCAGAGAGATAAGAACCCACCACCTGAGGGATAGACAAGCATATCTGGAGATAGGCTCAGAAAGAGGGAGACAGGATGATTCCTCTAACCTTCCTGATAAAGAAGCTGGAAAAATGGCAGCAGTGGCAAGGAAAGGCAGCAGAAGAGCTTGTAGGGATGGCCAGCTCATGGGAGACCAAAGCAGAGACCACAAGTCTAAAACAGGCTTTCTTTCCTGGGGATAAGGGCTGTTGTTCGCTTTTTTCAGCCCTGCGCTGAAACTGCCAGCCCAACTCCCAAAATTCCAGACGGACAAAGATTCCTCCCAGACCAAAGGTGCCAGGACAGAAAGCTCTTACTGCCCATGGAGTGCCCAGGCTGGCCCACCAACTGCACCTGAAACCCAAGGGTTACAGGCTACAGAGAGAAGAAAGGGTAAGTCAAAATGTGGTGATGCAAAAAACCAGCAGGTGCTTTTCCTGTGGAAAACAGGAGATACACCCACAAACAAGGGCACCTTCCTGCACAAGAACAGTGATCACAGCTACAACTGTCCCAAACTCCAAAAGTTAAACTGAGACTGATTGAACCTCTCCACCTAACAAGAGGCATGGTATCACTTGGGGAAATGGGTCTGCAGATTCTATATAAGAATGTCCTAAACTGGTTTTAATTCTCAAGCATGAGAAGCATCCCTGAAGGAAGGAAAGTCCATGAGCATCCTCTGGAAGAGATCCTGTAAGTGGTTACAGCAATTTTCTCCTAATAAGAACTCAAAACACATTATTCCTATTAATTGGAGAAAATATATTAAAATTCATGCTGCAGAAAGGGAGCAAGAATCCTTCGTTTATACCAATAATTTACATAAGTGAAACTACACTGATATAAAACTTTTAAAGAGAGAACTGGCCTTTTATTTGGCAGCTTTTTTTTGAGTTAGATTTTTATGGCTTGGCTAATTATTCTGCTTCCTATACTCCCCGAAGAATCCTGATTGGCTTCAAGTTAATTTGCTGAAAGCCTGAAATCTAGTAAAAATGTAATTTTACCCTTGCTAACAGCTGGAGAACCAAAATCAATTTCAGCAGCTTGCTGAGTAATGAAATTAGAGGGCTCACAAGTGACAGGAGCCTCACATGAGTGAGTTGAAGGGCAGTGCCATCACTTTCGTTTAACCCCCTGTTGCAGACACCCTTCAGACACTGCTCAGCAGGCAGCACATCATCCTGATCTTAAAGAAAATGCAATGGCAGATCAAAAAAAGCCTGGCATGAATTAAAATCTGAGCTAACACACAAAGGAAGATACTCCATGAGCTCTAAGCCCTGTGCCTGTACATCACCTTCTGCACAGGTCACACCTAAACACCTGGGAGTAGGAAAGGGTCACTGGGAGAGTTAGTTGTACTCAGCAGTGTCACCTGCTAAGCTGGGAAGCTGCCAGAGCTGAGTCAGCTGTTTTTAGAGCTACTGTCTGCACTTCATTTTACCCAAATTATTTGAGGTGTTGGCCAGCCTGCACCATCGCTACTCAGAGTCCAGCTGTTGTACATCTTCCAGAGGAGGCTCCAAAGGGATGCTGCAGGACACCTGACTCGAGTGGAACAACAGTCAGAATCACCTTCCAGCTATTACTGAGCTTCCCACTGCTGCTGACCTACCACCTCCACAAAGCTCAGGAGAAAAAAGGCTGAATTTGTTACCAGCAGCCTCCACACAGTCTGAAGTTATGGGTTAGTCCTCAGTTACACAGGGTTTTAAACAGAGAGTGAAAATTAACCAGTGATGGAGACAGCTCTGTCTTCGTTCAGTGGGTTAAGAGCCATCTTTTAAAAAATCAGACCTAGATCCCTGATGTTGCTGCTACCAGGCACACATAATTCCTCTGAGAATGGGGAAGGCTGATATTTAAAACTGAAATCTCCATTTTGCAAAACTGAGTCGAGGGCTCTTTAGATGTGCGGCCTAGAGAGTTAACAAATGCCCTTGGATTGTTATTGTTGTTATTGTACTGCTTACCTGGCACCCCCCTTTCATCCAGAGGATCCTAAAGCCTTGGGGAGGATGAACTGAATAAACTCTCAGCTGTTTGTGATGGGCAGATGGATGACAAACCTGGAGAGACCTTCAGGGCTGACAGAGGAACCTGCAGCTCACACAGAAGCAACCCTGCCACGTGCTTCTCCTTCACTGTATGGCCCTAGTTATTTGGAAGGGCAGGAGAATACAAAAGATGTTGCCCTTAATGAAACCCCAACACTGCATTTCTCTGCCTCCTCCTCCTCTCTTGGGCACAGGTTATGCACAGTCCCACATGGCTCCGCTCACTTTCCCAGAGCGTTGGGAATCAGAGCAGTGAGATGTGCCCAGTCAGAGGCAGGAACGCAGCTTGGGCTCAGCTCAGACAGGAGGAATTCATATTTTTAAGCGCAGATAGTTTAAAAACATTCCCCCTTGTTCTAATACTAAAAGATGACAGCTTTAGATTAAATATTAGGAAGAAATTCCTCCCTTTGAAGGTGGTGAGGCCCTGGCACAGGTTGCCCAGAGAAGCTGTGGCTGCTCCATCCCTGGAAGTGTCCAAGGCCAGGCTGGACAGGGCTTGGAGCAACCTGGGCTAGTGGAAGGTGTCCCTGCCCATGGCAGGGAGTGGAATGAGATGAGCTTTAAGGTCCCTTCCAACCCAGACCATTGTGGGACATTATGATCCTCCTTCACAACAACCACAGCCCACACAGATGACAAAACACACTACTCTGCCATCAGTAACAGCACTGCCAGTGTAGGGTTTGGTTTTATTTTATTCCCCCTGAACATGATCTATCACATACTTAACAGTACTGTTTTTACAGATGCTTTATTTTGTACTTCTGAAAACTGACTGCAGCAAAATGTGATGTTCCAGGTGGCAGCCTCTTGAGAAATAAGGAGGAAGGAACCGATGTTTTGCAAAAAAGAAAAAAAATAAAAAATTAAAAATTAAGTGATTTAAAGGCAGAAAGGAACACTGGAAAATTATTACTTTATGGAAACACAAGAAGAATAAAATCAGTTAGAGGCAAAGGTTTAAGGACTGGCTTAGAGATTAGAAAATCTGTTCTTGGAAAGTGCTTGATGAACTTATTCATTTTTTTGTAAGCAGGCTCTGAGTCTTAACTACACTGCTTTATATGGCAGATGATTTATTTATCACTAACATATGAGAACCTCCTTCCACATCACCAATGAGTGATGCTGGCAAAGTGTGTACCAGGGGACATAATCCTTGCAGGATAAGGATATTTGTGGGTTGGAAGAGACCCACCAGTTTGTCAGGGGCTCTCTTCTCAACCCATGGGCAGCAGCAGCAGTGTTACTTCCAGGCAGCTGGTTTATGTGGCCAGGGAACTGCTCATTAAAATCCATAATGTTTATTTGGAATATGCAGCTGGCAGGGATTTCCCTGGGACTCAGCTCTGCCAGCAGGTAGAGTTTTCAGCTGGTGAAGAACTGCCTGTCAGCAGCAGACTAAAACCAGGCATTTCTCTGTACAACTGAAAGGCAGGTGAGCAGTGTCACAATAGGGAGGCAAAACCACCCACATTAAAATCAATGCATGCAGCTCTAAAGGCCGCAGCACCTTTTCCCCACTCCTTTCCTCAGTACTGAGGCAAAACAAGAGCTGGGTTAGAAGCAAACTCTGGTGTGTGCAGAGTTCAACATAATGTGAACTGGGAAGAATTCAGAACATTCCATCTACTGTGCAAGTGTCCAAAAGGCAGTTCTAGCACAACCCCTCATTCTGTCCTGCTTTTATTCCTACTACAGACGTATGAGATAGAGACAAAGGCAACACCTAAAGAGAGGGAAATTCCCTTAATGCCACCTCTGTATTTCACTTCCATTCAGGTCCTTGCTTAACTGGATGTTACCTTGCTCCCTGCTCCTAATTCTCACCTAAATTATGTGTTTTCCTCTTCTGCAGAACAAATGGAATCCTAAATCCTCAGAGTTCATCTCTTGGCCTTAGTGCACACAACAGCACGGGCTCTATGCTGCTCACAGTAATGTGCTCCTCAGAGGTTCACTTTCCCCACACAAAACAACTCCAGACACAACACACCTGAGATTATACAGGCAAACAGACCCTGAGAGACCACAGAATGTGAGATTCAACTTTTTACTGCAGCACAGAATCTGATCAGGGGAAAAATCCATGAGGTAAGTGAACCCCTTTGATGCCTCTGATGCAGTTAGGGATAGAGGCATCAGGATATGAATTCCTGCAGGACTCTGGACTGCCTGGGGTACTAAACCTCCCTGCAGCACTTTTCACTTACTTAACCTTAGAGTAAATGGGTAATTTGAAAGTGAATTCTGAAATTGTTCAAAGAAGGATTATTTTTCTATCTATATTCTCTTTTATTACTTACGCTGAATTTTTTCTTCTGAAGAAAAAGCAGGGGTGAAACAAAACCTTCTGCCCAGAGAAGCTGTGGCTGCCCCATCCCTGGAAGTGTCCCAGGTTGGGTGGGGCTTGGAGCAACCTGGGCTAGTGGAAGGTGTCCCTACCCATGGCAGAGGTGGAATGAGATGGTCCCTCCCAACCAACCATTCTATGGCAGTCACACCTTTGGCTGCAATTTAAACTTATCTGAACTGTCCTTATGGTCTTTAACATAACAGAAGTCCAGTGTTACAAATCTTGAAATAAATAACATTGCCAACAAGAACCTACTTTCATTTAAAAGGAGAAAGAGGATGAGAAGTTATAAAAGCACATTATTCTTAAAGCTACTCACTGTCTCAACCTCTGTGCTTTCTCCAGCCCAGTTCCTGCCTGTTCCTCACTCCAGCACTTCCACTCCTGCCCTTTGCTTGCCCATTTGTGGAAGGAGAATACAGTTCTCAATTTATGCCATTAGCAACACCAGTCTCTTAGAGAAAGGTCTCTTGTTCTTCCTGGAGTTGGTCCCGTCCTGATTCAGATGTAATCAAACAAAAAACCCCCACCTGGCCAGTGCACCTGGAGGAAAAAGGGGCTCTAAATGCAAAATCAGACTTTAACCTAAGGTAGGAAAGCACAGAAGAGCTCTTTCCCCCTCTTGCAAAAGCATTGAAGGTGGTAAAAAAACAAAATCCAGCCTGAAAAATCCTGGTTTCAAAGAAAGCATGGTCATGTTACTATCAATACTTGGTATAAAACTATTAGCAAGGGGTTGTTTATTTTTCTTCTTCCAGGCACAGAAAGTTAAGACACTCAAAAGCATTCTGAGGAGTATCAGAACAACCTTGCCATGACAATACTAGTGATTCTGTCTCAATATCACCAATAGAATTCCTTGCCTTAAGTAAGCAACTCTGTCTCTGAGGCATTTCACACACACCCTCAAAAAATAAAAGAGCAAAAAATCCCCAAGAACAACAAAACAAATAGAAAAAAATCCACCTACGAAAAACCCAAACCCAAATCCAAACAAAAATCCCAAACCTAAACCCACAAACCAATCACACACACACAAAAAAACCCAGAACAACCCATTCTCTCCCCTCAAAAAATCAAAACAAAACAGACCCCCAAAATAAAACCAAGCCAGACAACTCTCATAGCAGGTGGGAGGATTAATTGCACAAGTGAGCTACTTAATGCTGAGGGTAAAACCAAGTAGAATAGACCTGAAGTAACAAATGAAATCACAAGAATCCAGGAACTGTTTATTATTTTTAAAGAGGTACAAGGCACTCAGATGTTTCCTTCAGACATACCATAATGCCCTTTATTTATATAGAATTTTCATTCTTTGTAGGCAAGAGCATTCTACAAAACTGGGGACATTTTCCCAGGCTCATCCAACCCACCTCAGCATTTATATTCTGGGTTTTTTCAGCATTGATGCAGGTGTATTTATTTATTTTTACCACTAAAAAAATAATTAAGGTAGAAGCTTGACATCCTGGCTTGCAGCCCAGAAGCTCTTAAAAATGTTTAAAAACAAGAATCCCTCGAGTCTGTACAAATACAGAAGTATACAAATAAAAATATAAATCTGAGGGGCCATCCTTCAGAGTTTCTTCTTCATTTTATTTTTTCCTTGGGCAGGGTCTCCCTCCTGCCAAACAGGACAGATTCTCTAGGAGGATATCTTTTAACAAAACAGCCTATGGAGAAATATGAAGTAGCTTCTGGCACACAACAAATTCTCTTAATTCTGATTTACTGTGGAGGTGGACCTGCATAAGATTTACATACCTTGTAAACTATGGATTTATGGGGTACATAACTTGTAAATGGGCACAGTGTTTTGGTGAACAGGCACTTTTTATATTCCTTGCGATTCAAGCATGATTTAATATGCATATTTGCAAAGTTTCCAAGAGGAAGTTGGATTAATTTTGCTCCATTTATGATCCTCTGCATCACTTACTGTAGCAGCCAGTGTTTGCCAGGTTTTAATCTGCCTGGGATTGTTAGAAATAAGTGCTGAATAAATAAGTACCTGACTAATCAGACTGGTTGGCCAAGGTCCCAAGGCACAATTAACCTGCCCAAACCATGTGGCGGAGCTGGAAGTTCTGAGCTGTGCTCTGAGCTGCTCTGATCTCCTCCCAGGCCCAAGCAAACCAACATCTTTCAGCAATGAGATTATTTAGGTGGCTCTGGTCTGATGTAAATTCCTCATCATTTATGCAGAAAAATAACTGTGCCTTGTGCCTCCTTGTGTCTCAGAGGAGCACATATCTCAGCCCATCCTCCTTTTTAGCTCACACTTTCAGTGGGACTTTTTATAGGAAACCCATGCCCAGAAATGTTTGTCTGCAGTCAAAGCACACCCAATCCATACCCCTGGAAGGTGACTTACTCTTCTCCACCTGGAGCACGGCATCCAGCTCTGTGGGCCTGCAGGAACAAGTCCAGAGGAGGCCACTAAGTTGATCACAGAGCTGGAACTTCTGTGCTCTGGAAACAGGCTGAGAGCTGGGCTTGGGCAGCCTGGAGAAGAGAGGGCTCCAGGGAGAGCTTAGAGCCCCTTGCCCCAGGACAAGGAGGAATGGCTTCCCACTGCCAGAAGGCAGGGTTAGATGGGATATTGGGAAGGAATTCCTCCCTGTGAGGGAGGGTGACTTGTGACAGCACCCAGGGAATGGCTGGAGCTGTGTCAGGGCAGGCTCAGGTTGGATCTCAGCAAAAGATTCTTCCCCCAGAGGCTGGTTGGGCACTGCCCAGGCTCCCCAGGGCAGTGGGCACAGCCCCAAGGCTGCCAGAGCTCCAGGAGGGTTTGGATGATCCTCTGGGACACAGGGGGTGACTGTTGGGGATGTTCTTGTGCAGGGCCAGGGGCTGGACTGGATGATCTTTGTGGGTCCCTTCCAACTCAGCATATTCTGGGATTCTGTGCTCTGTGGGGAGGCCCTGGCACAGGTTGCCCAGAGAAGCTGTGGCTGCCCCATCCCTGGAGGTGTTCAAGGCCAGGTTGGACGGGGCTTGGAGCAACCTGGGCTGGTGGAAGGGGGGTGCACTAGTGGCAGGGGGTGGAACGAGATGGTCTTTAAGGTCCCTTCCAGCCCAAACCATTGTATGGTTCTGCGTAACTTACCTTGAAACAGTAAAACTGATGAAGATTTCTAATTCCCAAACCAGACTTTTATATCTTGCTTTGCCACTGATCACTATTGCCTGTGCAAATCACTTAATCTTTGTGGCAGTTTCCGTTCAGGCTCATGTCTTTAAGACCAGGACAGTCTCTAACCATCTTTTAGAGGTGATCAATGACCTTGCCTATCATTAGCAAGTTTCAGCTGAAAACAAAATTGAACTCCTACAAAAAAACCCTTTTGCTTCTTTCTAAGGAGGGGAGGGGAAAAAAGGCACCTTTCCAAACTGTTCCAAACTATCTTTATATAATATTTTCACTGAAGTTTGATTTCAGAAGCCTTCCATATCGATTTGTCAGCTTTGTGGCAGCTGAAGTCGATTCTGCTTTAGCAGTACACCACAGTAAATCACAGCTTTCCTCTCCCCCCTTCTCATTTTTCAACACTAACAATACCTACAGGATCACTGACAGATTTTCCTTGCTAACCTGCTTCTGGTTGTTAACACACCACTCCATGTCAAAAACCATCTCCTGCCTGCTTGGAGCTGTGGAAATGAGTACAGGGATGGAAGCAGGGGATAGGAGGGTGTGTTTAGTGCTGAATGCACCCACTCTGAAGTGGCCCCTAAATCCTAAAGAAAACAGTGTTTTTATGCACATGGCTGAGGACCAGCCAGGTGTTTGTCCGGGTCTTCTCTACACTTCTCGAGGTGTTTGTTTGCTCATAAGACATCACTATAATTTGTTTCTGGATTTGGTTCCTGTTGTGAGGGTTTTTTCCCTAAAGCATTTGAAAAAACATGACCTTCTTGTGGGCCACATTTGGATTATTTCCATAAAACCTGCGTGCCTTGCATTGGAAGGTGCAAATCTTTTGGGGACAGCAAGGATTGTTCAGGACACTCTTCACCCTGGGGAGGGCTCCTGTGGGGACACACCCCCAGGGCTGAGTCCAGCTCAGGAAGGGTTCACAACAAAAACAGTGTCCAGGAGGGAATTAAGGCACAAGGGGATAAGGACATCAAAGCACACCAGAGGATTAAGGTATTGCCTGCACAGCCTCTCCCCAGGGGTTTTGTGGTGACAGGCATAGAAGGAACACACAAACGTGCAATATGCATTCTCTCTGGGTACTTAGAGTCTCTGCTGTAGTAACACAGGTTTTGAACCATCTATATGAGGCCAAAGAACTGATAAACAGAAAAAATAACACTTTGTGACCAAAAAGAGTTGTGATAGAAATTTTAGTTAGAGCACATTTCTACGGAGATTGATACAGAGGTACTGACAGCAGTCACATCAGAGCAGTGCTGCACAGGGGACAATTGATTTTCTTTCCAGTTCCTCACGATCGTATGCAGCAAAACAGAGCGATTCTGTTCTAAGGAGTGAGAGTTTTGGAAAGCCCCACAGCAAAGGGCGACCCCCTGAGCAGCCCTGTGCAAATGCTGTGCCTCTCTGCAGGCAGCAGTGGAGCAGAACTGGGCACTAGGTGGTGGTCATGAACCACTGCAGAGCAGCAGCCGCACGCTTGGGTAAGGAGGAGCTCCAAAGCAGTGGGGAGGAAAAAAATGTTATAAGCGTTTAAAGTAATAACATTTAGCTGGTCCACGTAGAGTTGATTTCGGTATTCATTGGGCACACACACTCCCTAGTGCCCACATCTCTTCCCTGCAGGAAGGAGGGTGGCTCAGCCAGGAGCCCCTGGGGCTGCTCAGCTGAGAAGGTTCTCCAGGAGGGACCCAGTTGTTGTCTGGAAGAAGGGAAGGAATATGATAAGTGCATCTTCAAAGTCCTCTCTGAGCATCACAGCAGTGCTGAGAGCTGGGGACAAGGGGAAGAAGGCAGGGCCTTCCACTGCCTCATGACTCCATGTCTACGGGACATGATGGTGGAAGAACTGCTGGCAGTGTCTGCACCTGAACAGGGGGCATGCAGGGTGAGAACCCTCCATATCCCAAGCTGCAGGATAATCTTTTCCCAGAGGCTCTGGCTTAGGAGGGAATAATCTCAGATTTTCACAGGATCTCTCAGTGTTTTGTTCAGAGTAGCAAACTATGCTGCTTTGCCAGGTACAGAATGATTTTTCCACCATTAGCTTTTTCACACTGCAATTGTGTTTAAAAAAACTTACATTCTTCAAAGAAAAAAATCGAGGCCACACTTAACAGCAAGCCCTTAAAAAGCCCTCTCTTGCTTTCCTATTTCTAGAAGCAATGTGTCTTTAGAACAACTCTTCTCCCTAACTCCTTTAGGCAATCCAAGATGAAAAAGGTGAAGGCAGGGGTGGGAGCAAGGAAGTGAAGCTGCAGCAGGAAGTTCAGTGACAAAAGCCATCTGTTTGGCTTGATTTAAACTTCAGTCCTCACATTAGAGACTACAATAAAGCTGAAGGTCACGAGCTGATAAGCACTGCTGAAGGACAACCTCCACCCCCTCCATGACACTCCAGCAGGGTTAGAACAGCAGTGGTGTCACAGCTGTGCCACTCTCCCATCCCAGCTGGCCTGGTTTAGTAATTCCAGGAATAGAGACAGGAACTACACCAGATTGGGAGATTCAGCCCCAATGCCATATTTCAGCCTACTCTTTTTCCTTTTCTTCCCCTCCCTTCGTGCAGTTAATATATTGTATTTCAACCCTGTTGACTGTGCCCCCACTGCAGAAACTGTCCCTTCCCAGCCGCCTGCCCACTGGAACCAGCTGAGAAGACAGCAGACATCTGGATGCCTCAAAGCCCAGTGAGTCTTTTCAGCAAAAGTTTTTCACACACCCTGGGTCTGTCTCCTGATGAAAGGAATTCCGAAGCAGAACCCGTTTAGCAGCAGGAGCAGTAACGGGAGTAATAGGGGAGTGCAGTGCTAACCGTGGTGCTTAGTGACTGTGACACTGCCTGAGTGATTGATTAAGAGCTTGAAACTCTGACTGTGGCACTGGGCTGTTAAGAATAAAAGGAACTTTCACTTCTCCCTCGTACACATCCATCACGAGCAGACAAGCGTCAGCTTCTCCAGTAATGACTGCGGCTCCTTCTGGGAGAGGGAGTGCGAGATGGAAATGCAGTTTCTTCTATGATTTGAAAAGCATTTTAATTCATCAAGTTTTTTGAAAGGATCTTTAAAGAAGAAATAACACTCTTTGGTAACACAGCTGGGTTTCAGCGTGTTCAGCAGCTCAGCTCTCAAAGCCTCTTCCTTGTTTGCTGAGAACCTGGCTGGAGATTTGGAAGGGAATGGCTGTTGTTGTTCCCCTGAGGATGAGCAGCAGTCCCCAGGGCAGGACAACCATCAGCACCTACCAAATGCCAGGGGCTTGTCTGTGTCTTCAAAGCTACAGATGCTCTGAAGCCCTGCCTTGAACAGAGAACACATCTGGATGCTGTACAGGGCATATCTGTGGGGTCAGCTGGTGTTTTACAGGGTGCTCTCATGTTTCTGTGCTGTCCTGTATGCACATCTCCAACTATTTTGGTTTCAGGATTGACTGTGATGGGAACTGTGTGATACAGGACCTGGTTAATGTAAGTGAGAAAGGCCTGTGAATTGGATCATAGAATCCCAGAATGGCTTAGGTTGGAAAGGACCTTAAAGCTCATCCAGTCCCAACCCCTGCCATGGGCAGGGACACCTTCCACTAGACCAGGTTTCTCCAAGCCCCATCCAACCTCTCCTTGAACATTTCCAGGGATGGGACATCATCCAGTTCCAACTTAAACATATAAGTGGGCTCCCCCTTCTTTTGGCTTCTACCTTTAGCCTTAGGGGACCCTCAATTCTTCCTGTGACACTGCTGTGGCCATTGTGTCATAGGGCTGTTGTGGGAAGATATCAAGTCACAACACTGAATCATAAGGAGTAAGCCAATCCAAGCTGCTAGAAAATAAGGATTATCTTTAGGAATAATGACAATACCACAAATCTCTGGAGAGGTAATTGTCCTCAATAAGACAATATTACAAAGTCATTTAATGCTGCAATTTGAAAGTGTCACTAAAGAGAGACAGAGAGTATGAAAACACAAAGACAAACTCAGCTAAGTATTAAAAGCAGCAAATCCTCAGATGAACCATTTACTGCCTGGACTGGCTCACATGCAGGTGATTTGCTGAACCAACTTTCTCGATGCTGTTGGCATGGCCATGTAGGAACCATTTTACAGTTTCCAGCACTGATCTCTCTTGTTCAGATCATAAAACAACTTGGGGTTTTGTAAAGTAGTTTCACATTTCCCTCAGCTGCATTTAGCTCCACCTTACTTTGACCTCTCTTTCTCAAGCTCTTCCAACTTTGGCCTATCTTCAAAAAAAAAAAAAAAAGAGATAAAAGAATTTACATTATGGTCAAATTAAGGCCCATTCAAACATTTGCCACTTTAAGAAGCTTATTTGCTTTTCCAAAAATAGCAAAATCTTCAGCACAAATTTCAAAAGAATTTCATCCATGCATCCAGAACATTTCAGTTGCTTGCAACATGACACTTCTACGCTCCATTAGCCTCCTCACAGTGCTGTTGCAGCATCCGAGTCAGATAATGGCTACAGGAAAAAGCTTATTGAGACCATGTACACCTGCAATATCACTTGCATAGTTCCTCATTTCATCCATCTCAGCTCTTCTTTCAATCTGTCTCATCCACTTACTGCATCTTGTCATAACCTGGACTCAGCTCTCTCACAGATGGACAGCCAGGCTGTCACAGAACTGCACATCCCTCATACTCTGGGGCTCCAAGATGCTGTGCTCTGAGGTACCAAAGAGCACAGGGACTTCCATGGCCAGTTGGCCCTGAGTCAGCAGTGCCCTGGCAGCCAGGAGGGCCAACCCTGTCCTGGGGCACCAGGGAGGGGATTGTCCCACTCTGCTCTGCCCTGGGGCGGCCTCACCTCAACATTGGGGCAGTTTGGGGGGGACACAGTGGAAGGAAGGGATTGAGCCATCAGAGAGTGTCCAAAGGAGGCAACAGAGATGGGGAAGGGCCTTGATTTGAAGGTGTGGGAGGACACTGAGGGCACTTGGTGTGTTCAGCTGGAGCAGAGGAGACTGAGGGGAGACCTCAGTGCAGTTCCAACTGCCTGGGCAGGGGCAGAGGAGGGGCAGGGACTGAGCTCTGCTCTGGGGGGACCAGGGACAGCAGCCAGGGAATGGCTGGAGCTGTGTCAGGGCAGGCTCAGGTTGGATCTCAGCAAAAGGTTCTTCCCCCAGAGGCTGGTTGGGCACTACCCAGGCTCCCCAGGGCAGTGGGCACAGCCCCAAGGCTGCCAGAGCTCCAGGAGGGTTTGGATGATCCTCTGGGGCACAGGGGGTGACTGTTGGGGCTGGGCCTGTGCAGGGCCAGGGGTTGGACTGGATGATCCTTGTGGGTCCCTTCCAACTCAGCACATTCTGGGATTCTGTGATTCACTGCAAGTGAAAAATGGAAGCTCCCCAAAGTCAAGCTCTGCTTCATTCAGACCTTAATTAGCCTCAGTTAAAAAACTGTACAAATGTACACATCAACTAACAGCATTTGAACAATTCATTTATTAGCCAGGCTTTACTATTAGAGTAATGAGCTGCCCAAACAGGTAACAGCAGCTTCTATTATTCCCAAGACACACATGTTGTTCTAGTTCACTAACAAGATGAGCAAAACTTCTCATATTCTTGATCAAAACAGGCTTCAAAAGCACAATTAAAAGTCAGCATTTGCTGGTGTCCACGGTTCCAAGCTAAAATTAGCCTGAAGTGAAGATACCCACGGCAATAAACCCCCCAATGCCTGGCTGTTCATACAAGAGGCAAACACAAAGGGGGTGTGAGTGTAGCCAAAGCTAATCCATTCAGCAAGTTGAAGAGCTATCTGCAGAAAGCTTTTTTGGAGTAGTCAATCAGCACAGACAGCTACGATGCTTTCCTCTTCAAAGCACGCCGGCCTTTCATGTGGGCTGGCTTTGTGCATAAGGAAAGTATTTTTAGCAATGCATTGAGTGGTTTGACATTGAGAGAACTGAGGGACATTGTCAAACTGGGAAAACTTGGATTGTTATTACTTGTACTGAGGACTTTCTGGGCCTGGAGAACAGCTCTCCTCTGATAGCAGGCTGGAAGCATTCACAGACTGCAGTGGTTCACATTTCTGCATTCAAAGGAAACCCCTGTGCTCTCAAGTCATTGTCCAATCTTCCCAGTGGTTGCTAAAATATTCCTGTGTGGGCTTCCCTCCTCCTATTTCAAACTCAGGATTTAGGTAGACACAAGGTCAAGAACATTGGAACGGATGTTAACAGATGTTAAGATATAAAACACAAATAGAAGCAAATTTATTTGCAAATATAATCCACCTCCCCAGGGAGTACAGAGCCAGGACAGCAGCTGCATCATTATGGAGCTTGCAGCCTCAGGAAGGCAAGATTTCATGAGTAAAGAGGATTTCCACAGAAAGTCTCTTCCTTAGTCATCCCTGTTGCAGGAGACAAATCTTTGGAGCCACAGCATCCAACCTGATCTGGCGTGGGCAAGGAGCTGCCTCATCCCAGCAGCCTTTGGATGCAGAAAGCTGTGTGTGGGCAGTGTCCTCCCTCACTGTCCCTGCCCAGCACAACTTCCCTGTACCAGAGACACCTCACCAGTGCCATGAACCAACGTCACCAGTGAAAAGAACCCCCTTCACCAGTGCCAAGAGCCAAGAGGCACCCAAGGCTAATGCTGCTTACTCATATTATCACAGACTTAAAAGGAGAGAGCAGGCAGATATAGACAGCACCTACAGTCAGGAAATTATATTTTCACCTTCACTACCAAAGTTTTTAGTCATCACATTAACATTCTGCCACTGCAATTGCTGAATTCTGTACTTAGGTAATTAGGAGCCAAGTGCTATCTATACCGTATCAAAGAGATCTGTGCCATCGCTTGCTGTTACATGAAAACCTGCAGTCCTTAAACTAGTCAAAGCACAACAATCTTTATGTCTAACTGAAAAATAAGAGAACTAATCAATATGCACAGCCTTTCATCAACCAGAAGTCTTAAATTAAGACTGGTATTAATTGTATATAATTGAAATTATAGTTCCCCAAGATAAATTATATCTCACTTGTAAATCTTAAAAATACTTTTTTCCTAACATTTATAAATAAGTTCTCATTCGTAAGCATTTAGAGATTAATGCAGAGCTATGGATGTAATTTCTTTGCAAATGAAGCTATGTCAATGTCACTGCTATTTATAAATCTCTAGACTCCGTATTTTTTTAATCAAGTGTAACAGGTGATGAATCAAGGCTTTTTTTTATTGTTTGGTGTATAAGCCCTAAGAATCAGACACAGGTTCTATAATCTAATTTCCCCAGAGATTATGTAACAAAAGTGATAAACTTCTAGTTAGTACAGCAATGGTTTTGACAGCTATAGTTTTTTTCCCCCAGAAGAAAGTAATTTGAATTTAGATTAAGACACATCATTATAGCTTTCCTTATAAACTGTTGGATTGGGTTTCTTGATCATTCCATGTGCACATTTGACTGAGGAAACCAAAATGTGGAAATTAAAAATGTAGGAAGAGAGGAGCTTCTGCATTCCATTGACCTTTATATTAGTTAAGTATTTTGAATTTTAATATATGTATGATACATGTTTTAATTAAAGTGTAAATCAGAACTCTGAGTTCCTCAGATTTATGAGCCATGCATCACCCAAGCTTCACTCTAACACCTTGCAGCCAGCAGGCTCCTTCATGGAGCAGCACTGGGGCTGGATGGCACACTGCTAGATGCTGAGAGTAGAAGCATTTATAGGTTAAAGGTGGGAACTTCTGCCCAGTTATCTTTGGTTTTAATTTAATTTTGAATACGAAGGCAATCAGAAGAAAATATTAGAGATAGAAAAGGTTCTAACTGGGTGTGTGAATTGATAGTGACAGAGGAGTAAAAGCCTCTTTCTGCTTGTAACTAATGATTTTGCAATATAGTCTCTCTGCATTTTACCCCAACCATACAGAGAATCACAGAATTGTTAAGGTTGGAAAAGACCTTTAAGATCATCACCAAGTCCAACTGTCAACCCAACATCACCCCTGAATTCACCACTAAACCATGTCCTCAAGTGCCACATCCACGTGTCTCTTGAACACTTCCAGGGGTGGTGCCCTGGGCAGCCTGTTCCCATGCTCAGCCACATTTTCCATGAGGAAATTTTGATGAGCACATACATGAAAAGAGTTTACACAATTCTTAGTGCTACATGTAAGTATATTGAGATAACAGAGGGTCTGCTGGGTTCCCTGTGGCCACGGAAGGGAAAGGGGGACTCCTGCTTTCAACAGCATTCCATAAAAAGCCATTCAGGAAAAAATGAACAAAAAACTTAGAAAAACATCCCCTTCCCAAACGAGAAAACACTCCCTCAGCACAAACTCCTGTGAAGTACACAATGCTCAGAAACCTGCCTCTGTACATTTTTTATGTAAGTGGAACACAATAAGCACATCTTTCACAAATAAGCACTCTGAAGGATGTTAAAAAAATAATAATTCCTCAGATTGGCTGTTTATTACCTTCCCTCACAGATCTTTTACAGTAAGTTCTGTATTTATAGTAGCTGAAATACATTCATCACAATTGCCATTACTCAGTCCAGCATTTCCAGCATGTTCTCTTTCTCTCTTACCTTTTGTACTGCAAAGCTGTACAATTCTTGGAGATGCTAAAAAATAACTCTGGTGAAAGAGATCATTCCCACTACCTTTCTTTAGATCTCTCACATGAATAAATGAGTTCTAAGAAAACAGTTTGGATGGAAAACTTCTAACAAATTGGTTTCTTGTTTGGGTCTCACCTGCCAGGATTATGTAAGATAGACCACCCTCCAACCCTGCTACTCCCAAAGAAATGGGGGCATGGCTTAGCCCCAGTTTAAAAGCCTGTGGGTAACTCTGATGTGTCTGGAAAGTAGGATCACAACAGAAATGATTCCCTGGTTGGAAAATTGCTGGAAGTTTGCTTAGCTCTGAAAGAAACCCTAAAGCTCTGGGGTCTGATGCTCATTGTACTTTTCCTGTGTGCAATAGTGGTACCCATCATCATTCCGACTCTTCCTGCTGATGGATGAAATGTAGTGCTCTGAATTTTATCTGGTTTTAGAGCAGCTGATGCTCCTCTTTAAAAAGAGCCCTTTATCCTCTGAAGCTGAGAAACAGTTCTTGCAACAATTCATCATGAATGACAAAATCCTTAACAATGCTGTTCTCATTGCGGCGTATCTATAATTCTTAGATGTTGTTTCCGCTGGGAACAATGTTATCTGGGGAGAGCAGAGTGGTTGGGCTGCGGTGCTGTGCACACAGATGTGGGAGCTGAGCCTCCCAGCCCCTCTGCTCCCTGCAGGCAGCCCCCTCCTGCCCATGAGATGGGCAAAGGGAAGGGACAAAATCCAGAAGGCAGAACTTCAGGAATGAAGGGAACATATGGTGATGAGAGGCTATAAGTAACTCTAGAGTTAAATAAATCATTGAATCCCAGAAGGGTTTGGCTTGGAAGGACCTTAAAGACCATCTCATTCCAACCCCCTGCCATGAGCAGGGACACCTTCCACTAGCCCAGGTTGCTCTGAGCTCTGTCCAACCTGGCCTTGGACACTTCCAGGGATGGGGCAGCCACAGCTTCTCTGGGCAACCTGTGCCAGGGCCTCCCCACCCTCAGGGAAATTCTTCCTAGAAGGAAGAATTTCTTCCTAATATATAATCTAAATCTACCCTCCTTCAGCTTAAGGCCATTCCCCCTTGCCCTGTCTCTCCAGGCCCTTGTCCCCAGTCCCTCTCCAGCTCTCTGGGAGCCCCTTTTTGGAAGGAGCTCTCAGGCCTCCTTGGAGCCTTCTCTTCTCCAGGCTGAACAGCCCCAGCTCTTCCAGCCTTGCTCCAGAGCAGAGGGGCTCCAGCCTTGTGATCAGCCTTGTGGCTCTAGAGAAAACTACCCATCTGCACTGCCCATCACCTCTGAAAGCTGTTTGTTGCCCCTTGTGCATCCTGCAATTTTTGCTTCTTGGTTCCCAAAATAACACAGGCCCAGCTCACGCCCTCACTGCACCGTGCTCTCCCTCAGCTGCTCCGTGCCTTCCTTTGCAGCCAGGCTATATGGGTGACAGAAATTCATGCCATAGCTGAAGGCAGTGGCCATTAGCCTCACTTTTATTGTGACTGGTAAACTCCAAAACATTTGCACAGGCAGAGGAAACAATGAAACAAGAGGAATGGCCACTGGAATGTCATGAGCACACTGTGAGAGCGTCACTGACTGCCCACAGCAAACAGAGCCTGTCTGCAATGTCAGTGCAGCATCAGGCAGTTTGCAGAGGCTGATTTAGCACCAATTTATGCAATGCAGGGAGATAATTAAGCAAAGTCACCGTGGGTATAACTCTGCAAAGCCACGGGATTACATCAGGAATGACTTGGGCTCAAGGCAAGTGGTGTTGGCACCCTCCGAGCCTGACTAACCATTGGGGCTGCAGCCAAAGAAGGTGAATGGGTGCAGGTGTGGGCTGCAGTTCCTGTGAAAGTGCTGTGGTAAGAGAACTGCTAATTAATTCGATACCAAAATACTTGCTTAGGTAGAAGGCTGCTTTTGTAATCCCTGCAGCTTGAAGCAGCCCGACTGCAGCTTCAGCCCCGCTCCAGGGTTTGCAGCCCTGTCCTGGAGGACTCTGAAGATGTTCATCCAAGCAAAGGAGTGAGAGAACTGCAAATTGGCTCTTCCCTCAGCCAGATGTGGTGGGACCCCCGTTCAGCCTACACAGCAGAGCTCCCACCCCTGTCCTCGCAGGTAACTTCTCTTTAAGACTGTCATGCTGCCCATTCCCTCTGTGCCTCAGTCACGGGATCCTCTCCGGATTCCAAGGGGAGCAGAAAGTATTTATTTCCCTACACAGATCTGGAGGGTAAAGAGCACAAAGGTCACTGCCACTGGGGGATGGTAAGCCCCTAGGAATGTAAAATAAATCTGAGGAGCATTGGCTTGCTCAAAGCCTTGGAGAAGCTGCATTTGTTTTATCTAACACAAATGCCCTTGACTCTCAAGGGCAAAGTCCTCTTTTCCCTGAAGGCTTTTTCCCTTGGGCAGCTTGGTCCCTTCCCTGCTACCCTGGATCATCCTTCCTTCCCACCCATCCTGCCTTCCCTCCTCTGCTGGCAGAGCAGCCCCATTTACCTTCCAGCTATGGCTGCTATTTCTTTCTCTCCAGTTCCCATAATCCAGTTTTTTCCTGGAAGAGACTGAGAAGACATTGCAGCACCATCACCCCTTCAAGAGCTCAAACAAAGCAAGAAAAGGGATTGCCTCCCAAGTTAACTGTTCTTTCCCCATGTTGCTGCAGAAGTACAGGCAATGTTTTAAAAGGGTTCTTATTCCTTCCATTTCAAACAGGAAGAGAGGAAACTGTTGCAAGGATGGTGCACTGAGATCCAGGAAAGGTCACCTGTGCTGGGCTCAGAGGTACCACAGAATCAGCTCAAAGTGCTGAAACCCAGGAAATTCAGAAGGCTTTTGTCAGTGTTCCATTTCACTCCCTATTAATGCTTCACCCAAAGATGAGCTTTTCAGAAGTTAATGCAAAACATCCAGCAAGCACCACACTTCTGATACAAGTTTTTGATGAAGAAAATCCCTAAGGTTGTCCTTTCAATCAACCTGTTTGGATATACATTTTATTCCTTATTGCTGTTACAACTACTTCTATAGAAGACAGATAATTTAAGATTCAGCTCTATTATGATGAAGTAATTCTCTAGTTTAACATAGAGCCTGGGTGTGTTTCACTTGTACAAGGCAGGAGAACATTATATTTCCTGATATGTCTGAGACAGTGAGGTCGATGGACCTGACAGGCAATGAACGCTTTCCAGTTTGAGCATTTTACCTAATTTAGGGAATAAATAAATAAGTAAGTAAGTAAATTAAAAAAATAAATAAATAAATAAAATCTTGAAAATATTCTACAACCATAAGCCAGCTGCCTCAAGTTAGATAGGATGTCTTCTGGAAGAAACCCAAGCTCTCCCAAACCTTGTGAGTATCTTGTAACTTATCTAGTCTGACAATCCTCTACATAAATAGTAAATAAACACAATTACTGCCTTAACAGTAACCATACAGCTAAGGGAGACGAAGAAAAGAGGGGTGTGGGGAACAGGCAATTGTGTTCCTTCCTTGCTTATTCCTTGAAAGAAAATAAGCAGCATCTCTTTCAGTGTCTTTTTGCCCATCTGTTTTGAAATCCCCCACAAAAGCTGCTAATTGTCCTTGATAGCATGTGAGGTTATTTTTGGTTTCAGCTTACACAGTGAGATCAGTGACAGCTCTAACTTTGTTAGTCTGGATGCTGCATCTAACTGGGAGCAGCAAACCTCATGGCCATGGCAGTGATCTGCATAAACAGGGGAAGACAGTGGTCTCCTTTACTGCTTGTATTTATTTAATTACTCTATAATAAACTCTTTCTATGAAAGAAAATTGGAGATGACAAACTTTGTCCCCAAAAAACCACACCTACCTTCTGCATTCCTCAGTGCTGGTGCCTGGCGAGGCCATCAGGATAAAGCCCAGGATTCAGGAGAAACTGGAGGGAGGTGAGGGGCAGTGATCCTGGAGTCCCAGGAAAGGTTGGCCTGAGCCATTCCTCTTCTAATGATTCTCATGGCTTCCACCAGGAGACTGGTGGAGAAAAAAACTGAGCCTTCCTGTTCTTTGGACACCTTGTGTTATTCTGTGTGATAACAACACCAGCTTCTCCGTTTGCAATTTGACCTTTCCCAGTGCAGCTTCGGGAGCACCAAAATCCAAGTGGTGGGAGGAGGGTCGAGCAGAGAGCTCCTGTGCTGCTCAGCAATTCAACACTACTCCTAAGGTTCAATTTTTTGCCCAAACTTATTTAGTAGCATCCCAACATACAGCCCACATTAAATTAGAGCTTCAATGTTTCTCAGTTCTTCTGCAGATAAATCATTAGATCTGTCCCCACCATTTACCATCCTACCTCTGCCTGTCCTAATGAGCAACATGTTGCATTTATCACCACCTCTGTCATCATTTATCACAGTGTAGTCCCTTAAAATCCTTGGACAAACCTCTTCTACGCACTGAGGAGCTGCAGGATTTGACCCACTTAAATTTAATAAGAGATAGATTCTTTCTGAAGTCTCTCTCATGTTAGTAATTCACATGGATTTCTTTTTTTAGATTTGGTATCATTGCCCGGCATTTAAGGCTCACATAATTAAGGAGATTTATATTTATATTGTCTTATTATTTACTCGTGCCTGTTACTTCAAACCTAATGACAAACAATGACATTATTACTCAAGTACTTAGGATATCCATAATCTAAATTAGGATCCAGCACAAATGACTGCTTATTCCAATTTGATGGATAAATAAATATTCATCAGCAAAAGCAATGAGGACACCAAGTAAACCCTTGCTCTCTTTATCCTCTGCTACGTATCCAGGACATACAGCTTGCCTTAAAGGTGAGAAAATGCAGACATCAGTACCAAGGATGGGGAAACAGGTTAAAAAGTCAAATCCTACCAGCATAATTTTGGATGTGAAGATCTTGAGATACAAGCAAGACAAGGTTTGAGGGAAGAGATAACATCTTTATTGCACAGAAGGATAGAATGGTAAAAAGAAAGAAGCTTTCAGGCTCAAAATGTTTTTTCACCTTGCATGCTGTAAAGCTTGTCTACTTATCCAAGTATATCATTATGTCTCAGGAATGATATTATCTCTCCATGCAGACTTTATAGTGCTTAAAATGTCAGTTCTTCTTGAAGATGTCTGCTTTGCACCTTCCATCTGTTCCCAGAGCTGAAGCTGCTGTCCATCTCTGCTCCTCACCCCTCCCACAGCAACGTGGGACAAGCTACACTTCAGTAGAGTTTCCAAATAAATTATGGCTTTTAGATGAATATTAATGTCATTTCCATACCTAAAACTGTTGGCAGAGACCACAGACCATGGCTATTATATGCTTGCCATGTGAAATTCTATTTATAGGACCCAGCTCTCAGAGAAGGCACAAGAAAAAGTTACCACTTGTTTCAGTCCAATATGTGCACAGTAAAATCAGTTTAAAATCCTTAAGAAAAGTCGTTCAGTAGGAGAAAAAAAAAAAAAAAGAGTTAAGAGGTAAAGAGTTGGTGGGTGTAGTAAAATCAGTTTGAGTTCTTTCCAAAAAAGAAATAAGAAAAACTAAAGCAAACAGGAAATACCCTAAAGTCGCATTTTAAATGCTTAGGTAGCATTTATTTTTATTGAACTGGAAAAAAAAATCAGATTGTTGTGTTCATGCAATGTGGGTCAAGGCACAGTGTATTTCCCATTTGGAGAGGAAAGCAAGGCAGAGAGGGTTGAGCTGATTTGCCCACTCACATCAGGGAATTAAACCCTGGCCCTTTCCCAAGGAGGTGCCCACATGCACCAGTGTGCTTTGGACAGAGCAGCCCCATGAAGGCCCAAGGCCAGAACAGCTCTCCCAGGTGAAGGTCCACAACACTGTTACAGGGGGCAGGGGGGAGCAATGTGAGGCCTTCTGGCCAACAAGGCATCTTTTACACTCAAACACTTTGCAGCAACCTGCCAGGGCGAGGTGGCCTTACAGTGCCCACAGGTACAGCTTCCAACCCCAGAAACGCATTGATACCCTGCTGGGGGGGGCTGGTGGCCTCAGCACCAGTGACAGTGAGGCCCAGGGACTCACTTGGTGTGTTCTGGGCTGGTTTCTGTCCCAGCAGTGCCACCACCCAAACGTAAGGGACAGGTCACAGCCAAACACAGCAACACCCGCACTCCCAGGAGAGATCACGAGGCAAGACAGCCAGGAGACAGCATCTTTTCATGGAATCACAGGATATACTGAGTTGGAAGGGACCCACAAGGATCATCCAGTCCAACCCCTGGCCCTGCACAGGCCCAGCCCCAACAGTCACCCCCTGTGCCCTAGAGGATCATCCAAACCCTCCTGGAGCTCTGGCAGCCTTGGGGCTGTGCCCACTGCCCTGGGGAGCCTGGTCAGTGCCCAACCAGCCTCTGGGGGAAGAACCTTTGGCTGAGATCCAACCTGAGCCTGCCCTGACACAGCTCCAGCCATTCCCTGGCTGCTGTCCCTGGTCCCCCCCAGAGCAGAGCTCAGTCCCTGCCCCTCCTCTGCCCCTGCCCAGGCAGTTGGAACTGCACTGAGGTCTCCCCTCAGTCTCCTCTGCTCCAGCTGAACACACCAAGTGGCCTCAGTGTCCTCCCACGGCTTCCAATCAAGGCCCTTCCCCATCTCTGTTGCCTCCTTTGGACACTCTCTGATGGCTCAATATCTTCCTTATATTGTGGTGCCTAAAAGTGCCCCAGTATTGCAGGTGAGGCCACCCCAGGGCAGGGCAGAGCAGAGCAGGACAATCCCCATGGCTGCTCCCTGGGGCAGCCCAGTCTTTACCAGCCCACTGGCCCCGTGCGCTCCCACAACAAATGCAACCCACACTCGCATCCTCAGGAGCACCAGCGACATCCACCCACTCTTCTGGCTCCTTCCTCCAGCATGATGTCAGTCTGTTCTACACCACCAGAGCCAGCTTGTTCTCCCCTCAGAGCCCTGCACTCAGAGACTCAAAAATATCCCTCCCTTCTGTTCCTGCCAGCTTCCAGCAAGGGGGAGTTCTGCTGCGCTCCATTTTTAAGCCACACTGCGATGACTTCATGCAAGTCTAGAGACTCGTCTTGCCAAGAGCCCAGAACCAACCTGCCTCCCCTGAACCGTGGTAAACCTCAGCCTTAGGGTTTGGGGGATGTGCTTCCTGCCAGTGAGCCCTTGAAATGGTGCTTTTCAACTCTTCCCAGTAGGAAGGCTTCAAAAGCACGTCTGTCCAGTGTTCGGTCTCCGGCGTGTTGAGCACCATGTGAGGAGCTGGTGAGAGCTGAGTGGGGAAAGCTCATCCCTCCTGTGTGGGGAACAGCTCTTCCCTCCTGTGTGGATGTGCATTTCTCCTGGCTGGCTCTGGAAAACGTGGGCACAGCAGAATGAATGGAAGTGCCTTGAGCTGTGCTACTTCCCCAACAGGCACTAATTTAAAGTAGGTTATGAACCACCCAGTTTATTGCTGTAGAGTCCTTACAATTTTGCACTGTTAAGGCTAGTTTTAAACATTTATTCTGCCTGCTAGCTGGGCAGTGGCTGCCAGCAGGGCTGACATCACTGCAACTAGTTCAGTCATTGCTTTTACCAACTGCACTTAAAACAAAATCTGAATTTTTCCATGGGTGACACTCCTCACCCCTCTCTCCACGCCATTTGTTTCCCTTTTTATTTGGTTCCTACATTTATGGTGGTCCTCTCTGGCAAACTGATAATGATCAGGTAAACAATCCCAGGGAGCATTTTTTCTGCCCCTGCCATTCTTTCACAGTCTGAGGAAAGCCAAGATAAAGAGTGCCCAGAGATCCAACCTATTCCCAGGTCTTTCTGCTTTTCTTCTTTTTAAAGCAGAAATACTACATTGATTTCATCCCTGTCATGAGTTTCTTGATGTCAGCAGTGATTTTACCCTGTGCTTCCCTAGAATATCCATAGAGAAATATCCTTATTCATACATGCAAATGCAGGTCAAAGACACATAAAACCAAACTGAAACCAAGTCAGGCCATCAAAACTAATTTCCTCCATACTCAAAGTAAAACACTGAGCCATCTTGAATTATTAAGACTATTTTAATGCCACCTTTTTTCCAATAAATACATATTAACACTTTCAGACACTTTTCTTCTCTTGTTCTGAGTCAAGTAGTTGTTTGTTGTTTCCAAGATTGCCCTTCAGTACAAGAATGCAGGACAGTAGCAATTTCCCCAGGAAGCTCACAAAAATCCCCTTTTAGAGGATTTCCAGAGCACTATTCCAAGAAATAAAAAGCAAATTAGAGCATCTCCCACATTTCTGGGAGTCTTTACATGTACTATGGGTCTTGAGATGATTAAATGCCACTAAGTAAGCAGGGAGGCTTCTACCAAAAAAAAACTCTTAAGCTTTCTTTGAGATAAAAAATTATCTTTCATCTCAGCATCAAATTAAAAAGTGAGGATTATCAAAGACACCAGTATTTCTGTGAAAATGTTTATGAGACGACAGGGAAGGATCTGCACAGGGGCTCTCCAACACCTTCCCTCAGAGCCCGTCCTGCTGCTCTGACCATCCCAGCCCCAGCTTCCTCTGGGAATGTCAGCCCTCCAAGCCACTGTGGGGAGCTCCTGGCCCTTTGCCACCCCGTGCAGGATATTCTTGGCAACAGTGATAAAGGCACTTGTTCCAAATAAGGAGAAATCTAGAAACTGGTTTGTCTTGGCGCTCTTGGAGCCGAGCAAATCCGCCAAAGCTCCTGGAGCCGGACACGGGAGGGGGGGAAAACACCCACAACAAACCCAAATGAAGCAAGAGTGAACTTCTGACTGTCTGTCTCTCCAGTACCAGCCAAATCTCATTAAAGAGCAACGAGGATGAAATACATTGACAGTAAGTGCAACGGACTTGATGAAAGACCTTCAATTGTTTATGCTAACCCAAAGTTTCAGTTTCACATTCCACACAAGCTTTCCAAACAAGAACAGTGCCAGAAAACATGGAAGAATGATCTTAATTTTACCTTTATTTTTTTTTTAACCTGTCCTGCAAAATACACAGGCTATGAGGAAAAACCGGGCAGCTGGGGTTGGGTGCTTGTGGGTTTTGTTTGTTATTTTGTTGTTTTTTTTTTTTTTAAAGAGGGCTTTCCTAGCTAGGATAAAAATGCTTTGGCTTGGTTGTGAGACAGAGCTACATGTTCCTTCAGATCCCAGCGTGGCCAAAGATTTAGCATTTGGAGAAACAACATGCAGCTGGTGGAGGCAACAGAGCTGCACACACCTTGTTTGGCGCCATGGAGCAACTACCCTACAACCCTCACAGTTACTACCTGCCAGAGAGACACCCCTATGCAAACTGAATAATTTGGAAAATAAAAACTCCAAGCTCCAGTCCCACTTCTACTCCAAATATTTATGATTTAGTCTGACTGCCCCCGCTCTATTTCCTCCACTTTGATCAACTAATGACCAAGAAAAGCAATTACCAGCATAAGAAAAATATATTCGTGGTATCTTTGAACTGCTGTGGCAAGTGTAAATGCATTACTGCTGTGAGAACAGAGGAAATAGTTCTTCAGTGGCTAAGATGAGAAATGAGGGCAAAACAAGTAGGAGGAGGTAGGGGAGAGACTATTATTTTATTAACTAATTAGATCAGTGTGGAAAGAAAAGGAGCCTGCAAATCTCTGCGTTATTGATTCTGAAGAGGAAGCTGCAATATACAACAGAGATAATGAAACACTGGGATTTGCATTCAAAAATGGCTTGTCCTGCCTGGACAGGGGAACAGAGTGACCTACAAAATAATGTAGTCTTTGGAGTGGGGGGATAAATGGATAAATACGTCACTGACAGCTGTTTGGGAAAAAAAAAAACCTGGTCTTGTACTCTGCTCTTCAAAGTCTTCCAGTGCCAGCACATGAAAGAGAAGAAGAAATCCTCTGCCCTTTCTCTATTTCTTGTAACCAGCTTATGAACCATTATTATACTCCTGCTTTCCATGGACATCACCAGTTCCACTGTTGTAGACTGTCAGCTATAGCACCACCAAAAAAAAACCAGAATAAACCCAAGCAGGTCTGCAGGCCCGGTGGGCCTAAAACTGACTGAACTACTTCAACCCCACCTGTGGCTTGGGTCAGACTCTGTCACAGCAACGCCCACCACACTGTTTCCCAGAGTGAAGATGGTGCTGAAGGACACCAACTGAAAATTCCAATAACCTCTCCAAAAAAATTTACATGACAAACATGTGGGAACAAATATTTAACACTAAACTCTGCATTTCTACAAAAACACTCCAAGAAAGAACGGAACATAATGCCTTAATAAAAAACAAAAATAAATATATAAACAAAGAGTGGAATTTGGAAAAATATAAATCATCCTTTATTAGTGATTTCCAAGGGTGCTCATTCAAAAACACACTCTGAAGCTCAGAGGTGCACAGGCAGCTGCCTTCCAAACCTGAAACACTGCAGTTTAAAGCCATGGTGTAATTTAGAATAATATTATTCCTGAGGTTCTGGCCTGGCAGCTCAGAGGCACTGCCAGCTCCCAACACAGGTGCAGGCTCTCAGGCATCCATGAGAAAGGGTTGATGGATTTTGGGATGTTGCTCTTTTTGACCTGTGCCCCTTCAGAAAGAAGTGATGAAACGAAAACCTCCTGGCAGTGGGGTAATGGTAGGAGAACCCACAGGAGGGAGCTGCAGGAGAGGGGAGGCTGCAAGTGGGACTCACAACAGCAAGAGATGGAGATCGTTGGGGGGTTAGTGGTGCTAAAGGTACCAAAGAGGCTGAACTCCAGGGATTTCCAAGGGTGGGAAAGCTGTGAAGTGAGGCTGATGAGGACTTTCAGAACCCTGAAAAACCACCACATGTGAAAACCAACTGCACCACCTGCCACAGGATTTACTGCCCAGGTGAGGTGCAGATCACCTGCTCAACACCCCCATGGCAGGGATGTGAACACTCACTGTCTCCTCCTCTGGACACTCACAAATCCAAACCGCCAAACACACAAAGAAAACTTCCAAATTTCAACCACCAACAACCAAACTCCTCCTACAGCCCCTTCCCACAGAAGGTGGGGGAGCCTCCTGGTGCAGCTCTAATGCTGCCTGTGAGCTTTGAGTGTCCTCCCAGACTGGAGCCCTGGCCTCCACCCTCTTCAGATCACTTGATTTACCAGTGGAAACATATGCTTTTAAACAAAAGTATAGGTACCTACATGGACTAATCACATTTTTAAATGGCCTTCATCATTATATGTGTCAGCATCTTCCAGATGTGGTTCAGGCGATGTTACAAGCACGTCATTTGTGTCTTTGTTCCTCTCCCCAGAGGAAAATTAAGTTATGATTAAAGCTGTGCCTTCACTTCACTCAGCCCATGCACTTCAGTGGAGCTCTGTGCCAACAGCTGGGGGAACCTATGGAAAACACTTTCTTGAGAATATTAAGTGTTTTTTTCTCAGGAACTCATTATTTTCAAGGTCATTGAGGTTGGGGAGGTTGTTGTTTGGTTGGTTTTAGTGCCCCCTGAGTCAGCAGGACATGCCTGGTGGTATCCAGCACAGCCTCCCACAGCTGCATGTTTGTGGCACCGAGAACACTCTGGGCCTCTCACCCTCCAGCCCTGGCACCACCTCCTGTGGAAACCCACAGGGAAGGAACCAACACTCAGCAGGATTTTTTCCAGCCTCTTACTTGGTAACAACAGATGTAGAACCACAAATACCCTCACAGGGTGAAGAAGGGGGTTTGTTTTAGAACTGTTACGGTGGATGCAAGGACACGAAGAGGTTGTGACCATGATGTGCATCACAAGTGTTTGGCACCCAGTCATCTGTTGGGACAGAGCCCAGCACAGACTCCAGCTCCCCCAGATCCCAAGAACTCCAGTCTTCCCACTGACTGGCATTACTCACAGCAGTAGCTGCTGGTTTGGTACAGACAGTGCAGACTCCTGCCCATGTAAATCATAGTTCAGAGCAGTGTTGTCCAGTCCACAGGAAAGCACAGGAGAGCATGCCTGCTCTGGAAGAGTCGACAGATACCTGCACCTCCCAGGTCTGCAATGGTAGGAAGTGTTATGCTGACTTTGGGAATCCCTCAGCTTTGTGACTGAGCTCCACAGCTGTGCTCTCTCAGCTCCAGTGATGATCCAGTACAGGGCTATGATCTGCTCTCCTCGATGCCACGGCACCTTCATGGCCATCAGTGGTGGGCTGAGCATTGCAAAACATGATACAATATTGCCTGTCTACCCCAAATCTATGGTAAACACCTCCAACGGGGAGTTCTCTGATGGCCTGTCACTGGTGATCACACTGATGGCCAGCACAGTCCTTCCCCTGCTCACAGGAGCAATTCTACACTATATTGTGGCATTACTCCAGATTTACACTTTTACATTAGGGTAAAGCACCAGTCCTAAGCCACACACTTGCCTGGGTGGTTTAGTTATATTTAAGACTCCAAGAATTTTGCCTACACAAACTCTTGCAAAGTTTTAAGTTCTTTGAAACCTTGAATCATGTAAAGAGAACTTTTAATTTAGTGAGACAGTGTTTTGGCAAAAGGGTTTTACAGGAGTAACAACCAACGAAGGGGAAGCATTCCACAAAGGTACCCAGCAAACACCAACCCCATGCAACTTGCTGAAAAACAATCCACTGGTTTTAAGTCACCCACAAGAGATTAAGGAAGGAGGGAAGCATAAAGAAAGAAAGAAAGATAAAGGGAAGAGAAAGAAGTAGAGAAAGAGGTTGGAATGAATAAGGTTGGTATAGCTACGTGCAGCTCTGTCTGGAATAGCCCTGCTCGCTGTGAATGCCATTTCTCCAAGGTGCAACTGGAAGACTGCAGCATTTACTGCAAGAGGCCTCTGCAACAGCTCAAATGAGCAGGGATTAGCACCTACAGAACTGCTGGGAAGAACATCCAGAAGAGAAGTAAATGCCAATTTTACATTTTGCTGGCTGGAGCCCCAGCGTGGTACAAGCTGCTCCACCTCAGCACGGGATACTTGAGGAATTTTTGGTGCCAGCACAGGAAGGGGTATCCTCATCTCCCCACAGTGAGTTTGGGAGCTGGGCTGCACCATCCCAACACAGGGAGGTCAGAGGGCACCTCCTCCCCGTGTTCCAGGCCGTGGAGCTGCATCTATTCCATCTTCCAGGCACAGTTAGATGTGGGAAATGGCCTGTCAGCCTCCCAGGCACACCAAGGGCTTCTCTCTCCATTGGTCAGGGCATTTGCTTTCTCATCACCAACAACTCCCAAACGTTTCCCCCTGGTGTGTTACCTGCAAAAGATCCCTTGGTGTTTGTCAGTCCTGTACCTCTGGTTTACATGGTCTACTTGAACTCCAAAAATGGCAGTGCTCCACCTCAAGTGTCCTGCTGTGAGGATTATCAGGGTTTTTTTCCCCATACTGAAAGTATTCCACATACATTTTTCTCCTGGCTATCAGTGCTGGGGAGAACCTATCCCCTTCTATGGTGCATCTAGTGGCAACCAGTGATTCTGTCATCAGAGTGAGCCAAAAACCCTCTCTGGAGAGTAGCCCAGTGGAGTCTGTGCTGCTGTAAGGCACGTCATTTACAGAGAGAAAGGCATCTCCCACCTCCCATTCTCTCCAGGCATTTATGTCTCCATTTTGGATGTATTTTCCTTAAATTGGATCAACTGGTGCTACTGTTTCATAACTACTTTCTAGAAATGGTGGCACAGAGGAGAGTTTAGTACTCTGCACATTGGACTATTATTCCTAAATGAAATTCGATTTGAGACCTTCTCCCCCCAAAAAAGGAGAGCATTCCTCACTTGTTCCACTGGGAACACTTCATTAAACTCCGACTCCTTCAGATGGCCCTTCCCACAGTCTGTTTCTCTTCAGGAACTCAGCGTTTCACTCTGAGATTTGGTTTAATGCTTTACTTACAGACTCTTCCCAGTGAACCAAACTTCATGAACCCTACACAGAACTAATTTCCACTCCCTTCTCACACATTCTGTGTTGACCCACCTGACCCTGGATCACCTGGATCACCTGGAAGCACCAGGTATCTCACCTGAGGCCAATTCTTTACCTGGAGAGAACTCAGGGTAACTGTCCCATCGTGCTGATCTCAGCCTGGGAGATCAGAAGCCCTTTTTGCTGCAGGAGCTCCCCAACCCCACACCACCAGTTCAGCCCTGCCATCCCACCACTGCACCATCCCACGCTCCAAGCAATTAAAAATCCTGCTGTGAATTTATGCAGTTAACACAATTCTTGGCTACCACACAGAAGACTCCCTGATGTACAAAGGCTCTCCTCCCACCCCTCCCATCACAGCATGAAGGGCACCACACTGGCATCCTCTTCCTCTCCAACCCCAGCTAAAAAAAGAAAATGCACAGCAGATGTTGGAATTTTTAACCCCACCATGACGGGAGCCTCAGCTCATGGGAAGTCAATGCCACTGTCTGCCCTGAAAAAGCCCCCTGGACCAAACAAGCCTCTGCACTGGGGTACAAGTGGAAAATTCCATCTTTCCCACAGTGCCAGCAGGGATGAGGGGATGGGGCAGGCTCAGCACAAGGACTGACACTGAGCTGGCTCCTCCAGCTGCAGATGCCAGGGGACATCAGGCAGGACCCTCGAAGAGGGAAGCTCATTGAAAGGGCTCCAAAGCCCTGGAACAGTCCCAGACACTGACTGCTCTTTGGAGAGAACATGCAAGAGAAAGAATTGTGCCTTAGAAGACAAAAGGCTCAAGTTTGTGACTTCAGTTTCACATCATTGAAACTGGATATAATTAAATCCTGCTTTTCAAGAGATGTTCAATTCCAAAATGAACGTCTCTGGGATGCAGAGAACACTGAAAGTGTGAATACACTTTTTATTTAACCTCAAAATCTATTTTTACTCCAGAATCCTAATGCTCCACGGCTGGAACTTTCTCTTCCTGCCGGCATGGCTGGGACCAATGGAAAGATGAAGAAAATAAAGGCAAATGAATGGGAATAACAGCTCCCCAGGTGTGAGGCAGGTCTGCAGAGGGACAGTCTGTCTGCAGGGAGCTGCCTCCTGGAGCAGCTCCTCCTGAGGGAACAGGAGGAGCAGGGCACAGCCCAGCTTCTCCCTCAGTCTCTGCCACGACAGAGGCCCCATGACCAGGACCTTTGCAGGGCAGGCCCTGATGCCCTGTTGTTAAAGCATTATTGTAGCATGGCCCTTATTCCAGCTTTAACCTCAAGGGATGATCCAAACTATGAAATATGTCTGAAATCTGCTTCTGTCCTGAATCACCAGAGCGAACAGAAAGACAAAGAAATAAAGGTGAATGCAGGTCTGTTTGTGGTAACTTGGAGGTAAGGTGAGAATTTTGGCCCATTGGGGGTGCCAGCTCCCTCTCCCATGATAGAGGTGCCTTGCTCTGGTCCTGCAGTGGGAGGAGAAGGAGCAAGGCCCCAGCTGAACAATCCAGTGCCTTTTCCCCATGCCAGGCTCACAGAGCAATGCTGGCATGGACTGCATTCCATGCACTGATCCACACACGTGTATTTTTTACATACAAAGACATGGTAAAATATCTCCTCCCTGGTGCAGAAAGGGAACAGTTTAAAATCTTAGGCAAAAACATCACTCTGACCCATCAGCTGCTGTTTCAACTCTATGTGATGCACATTCCAGTCAAAAGAAAACCCGATGTTTCTTTCTGTAATAGGCCCATTCCAATTTCCAGCAAACACACAGAACATTTCTTCTTGCTTCCAATGGCTCATTAGACCTTGCTCAGTCTCTGGGATCACTGGATCTCCCAAGGAATACAACAGCAGAGTGCAGAGAGGTCAGATTTCACAGAGGCAGGAGTAAGTAACCTGCAAAGCCAAGCAGAACACACATTGTTCAGGCAGGTCACAGCAAGGCCATTTCCATCTTGGGGAACACACCAATAATCTGACTTTTTACACATGTACAATCAGATGCCCCAAGCCTGCTGTAATTCTTTATTAGCTTTGCAGCTGTTGTCTTCCTCATGAGTTTATCAGCTTGCACAGCTCTTGGGTAGCTGTTCTTAATTCACCTCAGCCAGGCTAAGGGTGGGGTGGCCACAAAGAAGCAAAGGGAATAAACAAAAGCTACACAAGGAGAAGGAAAAAATATTTTTTTTTTAAAAAAAAGGCTGTTCAAGAGGGAATTCAGGAAAGTTATTGCTGTTTTAAGAAATTATAAGTGGCCACAAAGGTACAGCCCAGGCCTGAACTCTATCCACTGAGACCTCTTTTGCACATGGATACACTCACTCGTTCTGTGTCCAGGTTACTCACCCAAATAAAGGGGGAGCAGCATTCCTGGAGATGAGGACTGGGCCTTTTAGGACCTAGACCAGTTGAAGGAGACCAAAATTCCAGTCCAAAGCCACTGCAACCCGATGAAAGCACATCCTTGCTGGTGAGTGGGGCTGTGCAGGTGTGTCTGCTCAGGTCCAAGCACGAGCACTGCCCCACCAGATAAAGCAAAAGCCACAGTGCAGCTGCTGCTAAAGCTGACAGGGTGAACACTGTGGGCTGGGAAGAGCTAAAAAAAACATTCCTCTGGTTATTTGGGAAGCAGAAAATGTGAAATTACCTACTGTAATCTTTTCCTTTGCTTTGACCAGTTGCTCTAAGCAACTCTTCCCAAACTTTTTGAACAGCTACTGGGCACAGTGCTGATGGAGATGCCTTTTTTTCCTTACATAGCATTTTCCTCATAATAGTATGCAAAGCCTTCCCTAAAACTTTCTTCATCAATTACCTGTCTAGAAAATGAAGAGTTGGTGTTACAAACTGCCAGACTCTTAATATGATTGACTGTGGCTGGTTTTAGTCAGCAAAAGGTCTCCAAGTAACAAATGACTTGTCCATTTGTTCTCTAACAAGAAGGGCTGTCAAGGCCTGAATATCATTTATGCTCAATCAAACCCTAATGCTGATGGAAAACTCTGGCTTTTGGTGACTCTTGATGTGCCCCACTGGGGCTTGGAGAAATGTATCCCCACTTAACATGTCCATGGATAATGGATCTGAGAGCCTTCAGCTCATGGCTCCTTTGGGCCAGGCCTGGAGCTGTAAGATATGAATTAACTGAGATGACAAATTGCATAAACATGTGTTTCACAGTTGGCACTTCCCTGCTAAATGCTTATGAAACTGTGAACTATGGAAAACAAAAGATGGATGGAAGAAGATCTCTTTTTACAAAATTATTTTTATAGACAAAAAAACCTAAAATAAAACCCTAAAATAAAACCCTAAAATAAAACCCTAAGCTTGATGTGTGCAAGCCCACAGATATCCCTTATTTTACAGCTGGGGAACAGCAGGAACTTTTCCCTGCTAATGAGACTTTATGATCTCAGATACAGAAAGATTTGCACTTTATTATCAATAAGAAAGTCCAAATTCAAGAAGTGACTTGAAATGCTAGAGACTGGCCTGGGGATATAGTGAATACAGAACATTTCCTCTCACCATACAGGTGGTGTTTACACGAGTTTTAGATGCAGTTCAAACAAATCTTTTACAATATAATAAAATCATTGACTAAGGCAGAAAAATCCATAAGAGTTGATTTCTCCATTTTTTTTTTTTTTGGTGTACACACTGGTCAAAATAAAATTGACTATAGAAAAGGACAGATTATTATTTTGCCAAGAATGGGTCAGATTATCCTTGAGGTCCCCTCCAACCTGGGATTGTAGGATTATTAAACTGCAGTGTAGCTGACATCAGTCTATTGTAACTATGCTCTCCTTTAAAACATTTTGCAGAATAATTAGAGCTGGAACAAAGGGAGCTCAGAAAATTGCAACACTAGAGTTTTTTTGTTTTTTTGGAAGGAAAAAAAAAGAAAGAAAAGAGCTGCAAGGAAGTTCTGATATTCCTTCTAAATTCTAACAAATACTTTGATTATACTACACTTTGCCAGATCTGGCCTCCAACTTTGGATTTCATCCAGTTTCCTGAAGAAAGAGAGGAAATCCAGCACAAAACTTTGGTTGTGCTCTTTTCTAAATGGCAAAATACAACCCACCAATTTCACTGGCATTTCCATCTGTGTCATTCAGCAACACGACTGAAGGAATTTTCCCGAAGCAGAGAAGCAACTGCCCTTTCTGTCTGTTTAAAATTGCCTCAGTGCCACACCCAAGCTTTACAATAAGGAGCAGTAAAGATTATTTCATTATTTCCATTTGGATATTCCTTTAAGAATTCCAAAGCAGTGAATCTGCAGTTGTATATAACAGAATGAGGAACAGAGGAGCCTCAGCACCTATAAAGAAAACTACTAAAAATGGCAATGTGAGCTTTTACCCCAAAGTGTAACATTCTGTGAAGGCCTCAGCGTTGCAAATATTTAGCATGTGAGTAGTTCCTACTAAAGCAAGATTCATCCATCTTTTTCACTGGTGGAGTTTTCTTTTATTTATATATATTTTAAGGCAACATATTATGAAAGTTGGAAGGAGAAGAATAATCCCAGGAGGTGGGTTGACCATCAGTGTCCACGTACGGCCCCAACACAGCATCTCAACCCCAGGGAAGGCACTGGCTGAGCCAAGCCACGACTTTGTGTCAGCAAGAGAAAGCCCTCAAAGCTTTTTTCCCAACACTCCCACATGAACATCTTCCCTCTCTAGTGCAATACCCTGCAGAGGCGACTACACCTAAAAACAATGGCTAGGAAAAGGTTCCAGCATTCAGCACAAGGCACGTGCTGCCTTCCAACCCTTCCTTCGTTGGTTGGCAAATGATGATGCACAGAACTGCATAAGGAAACAAAACATCAAAAGATAAAAATTAACTTAATTTACACAACCAATAAAAAAGTTTAAAGCAATGATAGAAAAATAATATAAAGGCTAGATACATTAAATGCCAGTTCAACAGTATTAAGCTTTGGTAGAACAGGTAAAGAGCATAGCACCAATCAAATCCCACGTCAGCACAGGCCTCAGTACGCATGAGCCGTGATGAAGATGTAAATTTTGGCAAGAAAAGTGGTGTATGTTCCCTGGCGCCACAGTTTCATCTCCACATCCAACAGGAAGTCTTTGGGCTCCTTGACTTGGCGCTGCAGGTACACGATGCCGGTGTAGGAGTTGAGCCTGCGGGTGCTGAAGTAGCTCTCCTCGTTGCCCTGGGTGATGGTGAGGATGATGTTGTCCCCGGCGTAGGCAGGGGAGGGGCCGATCCGGAAAATGTGGGCTGGGACCACGATGTTGGTCTGGAAGTTGAGCTGGTAGTAGGTGATTCTCACCGGGGTGTTCTGGCAGTCCAGGTAGTTAAAGCAGCTGATGCGTTCACACCTCCTGAGGAATGACACAGGGAGAGCCTTCAGTGACCAGGGGACAGCAGGGAAAATGCATTTACCTCAGAGTGTTGCAAAATATCACTAAACCAGTCCCAGATTTCAGAGTGTTATTAACAGGGATAGTACCCAGGGAATGGTCAGGGCAGGCTCAGGATGGATCTCGGGAAAAGGTTCTTCCCCCAGAGGCTGGTTGGGCACTGCCCAGGCTCCCCAGGGCAGTGGGCACAGCCCCAAGGCTGCCAGAGCTCCAGGAGGGTTTGGCTGATCCTCTGGGGCACAGGGGGTGACTGTTGGGGATGGGCCTGTGCAGGGCCAGGGGCTGGACTGGATGATCCTTGTGGGTCCCTTCCAACTCAGCATATCCTGTGATTATCCTTGTTCTGCTTTTCCAGTGCCCATAAAGCATTTTAAATTATGTAACTGTACTGTAGTGTCAGGAAAAGATCATGGATATGGGGAGTGGCATTGGGAAGCTCCACAGCAAAGAAAGAGCCAGTCATGCTGCAAAGCATGAGCTTCGAAGAGGAGTCAGTGGTTCCTCACTGACAGCACAGGGCTGGGACAATGCTCCAAGAAAATAAGACTAAAAACCCTTGAAAAGGTAGCTGAAACATGGGGCTGGGAAAGAAGCTCCTCAACTGGTAAAGCAGCTCAATTCTCTAAGGCAGGAAAAGTATTTTTTTAAGTCATAAGCAACTAAATATGGGTTCCCAAAGCACTGGCAGATACTAAGGCAGGAAAAGGGAAGGGACATTTTGGGGCTCCCGTGCTCCTCAGCAGCTGGGGGTGTGCCCTTCCCAGAACCCTGTGGCCTGGCAAGCTCAGTATCCTGCTTCCCTCCAATGTTTCAGCAGCCCCTGAGGAGCTGCAATCTGAAGATTAACCAGGGAGCCCCAAACCCACTGTAAAAGTGGAGCTCTGAGCAGCCTGGCTGCTGTGAGAGAAGCAGCATAGAAGATCTTACTTTTTTAAAACTAAATTATAACCAGAGCCCTTTCAGAGCTGCAGCAAGGAGAGCTCCAGGATCTGGTGCCTGCTGTTCCAGCAGCAGTTGGGGAGCAAACAGGGGCTCCAGGGCTTGGAAGAAGGAAGAATAACCAGACACAAACTACATGGGGAATGTTTATGTGCTCCAGGTACCAAAGCAGTTTCTCAGAGCTCTGAGTACCTACACCCACCCACAAACTAAGCACTACAGGACTGGCCTGGCTGCTGGTGTTGTTCCAAAGGCCACACTCACATGTCAGACACTTTTCTGTAGTTGGAAGGGCACTCGAAGGACAGGCAGCGGAAGCTGCCCTGGATGTTGTAGCAGGTCTCTGCAGTTGAGCAGTTATGGGTTCCTATTGCACACTCATCAATATCTAAGAAGAAACACAAGAAAAAGGCATTCTAAGTTCAAAAGTGAGAATTAATCACAGTTGATGGGCTGTAATTTGCTTATGAGACTGTGTGCCTGAGGATTCTGTGGGTTTGGCTCTACAAGCCGAGGGCTCTCGTCCTCACCCCCCAGTCACTGTGTCTCACCTCCACAGTACCTGTGCCCCAGACCAGGGCTCTGGGAACCCCCCAGGGCACACCCGGGGTGGGAAATGTACACCCAGGTGAGGTGTGTCAGGTCCATCTCTGTGCACAGACACTCACTGGCATTTGCAGTGACAGAATAAACCACGGTGATGTAAATTCTGACAAAATTCTTCAATGTCTAAAATGTCTTCTATGAAAAAAACCTCCTTCCTTGACAATACCAGGCAATAAGAGATGACAGACCCACCTGGCAGCGTGTGCAGTAAACAAGGGAGCCCACTCTTCCCTACAAGCAGCTTGTGACACTTTCCATGGTGTTTGACAGTCTCTCTGCTTGGCAGAGAGAGTCCACCCAGCACATGGCCAGGCTGGCCTTCTGCTGCAGGGGAACTGTGTTTCTTTACCTGTACTTTAGAACCACTGGCACACTCCTGTAACCTACCTGTTCTCATCCACACGCAGTTGACCAACACAGGGTTTTACTTTCCGTGGAGAATAAACATGGGAAGGGAAAAAAGTTCTCAAACCCAGAGATCCCACTTCCCACTGCAAGAAAGACCAAGCATGAACATCTAGACAGATTTGCTTGTGTAGCCATGTTGTCCCTGCTCCTGAGGTGTCAGAGATGTGCTGTAACTAATATTAAAGCCAGGTTGGAGGCAAACAGAATTAAGTGAGTAGGGAGCAGTAGTCTAAGGCAGCGGAACCCTGGAAGTCCCAGACCAGCCCACAGCTGTATAAGCTTCTCCCAGCTGTTCTGATGGATGAGAGCTTTTAGTTTCCTGAAAGTCATGGGCCAATTTTTACAGCTCCACAGGTCACTGGGACTCCCTGAACCAGCCCAGTTTCACCCTTAGAGCTTGCCTGGTCCTGTGAGGGGTCTCCAAGCAAACGAGGGGCTCCTGCTCCGTTCAGCAGGTGAGGGCAGTGCAGTGTGCCAGCTCCAGGGCTGGGGAAGCAGCCAACTGCTTTCCAACAGCAGGGCCACAGACTTGGGCATGGTGTGGGCACTGTGGGCAAGCCCTGGAGCACGAGGGACAGTCCTTGAGGAAAGGAGGCCATGTCTATAAATCCCTCACTCACTGCAGAACCTGTGAGAGAGCGATGGCTCCTTCCCATGGATGAGGCTGCACAGGGTCCACGAGGAAACAAACACCCCACCACCCAGCTGAGAGGGGCCTCCCCCTCCTCAGAGCAAACACACTCTGGTGTGCATGGATACCCTCTGTCTGACTCCACATTAACCATTCACAGCTATCCCTCAGGAATAAACAGATCCTGTCAGGATAGAACCAACCCATGCTAAGGCCAACAGGACCTTCTCACTGACTTTTTGAGAAGGGATAAACTTGGGCTGTGTCAGAAGAATTATCTGTGCATGAAGGTTGCTCTGGATTAAAGCAGAGCAACAAAATTAAACCTGGATTTAAAGCAAGCAAATCTAAAGCAAAGTTCTCACTGCACAATCCAGGAGATGAGAGCTCTCCCAGGGCACTGTGAAACATGGGAACTCAGGAACAACACTTCAGAACAAGGCACACAGTTTTGAACATTTAAGATATATACATAAATATCTCCCCACAATGAGGTGTAATTACAGAAGGCAGTAAAGAACATTTAAAGCTCAGAGACACTTTATGCCCCAGAGCATAAACGTGGTTACCCAAATAACACATATCCACAAGCCCAAGCCATGAGCCTTAAAATGCTGAAAAACAGATGCAGTATCAAGGATCCAGCTTGAGCAGCAAACATTGGCAAAGATCATCTCCCAGTCACATTGTGTACTCCCAAAAGTCTAGACAATGCACGGAGGCTTTAAAATGAAATAAATGCTAACAGACAAGGCATGTGGACTGTGCAGGGCCCTGCAGCTCTGCCAATTGTCACAGAAGAGACAGACTCCTAGAGGGAAACTATAACCTCCCACTCCCTCCATTCCCCTGGGATGAGAACTGATCTCATACACTGAACTGGTTGGTTTAAAACTCTTGCAAGGAAAAGTATACAATAGGAAGTAGGAGAGAATCAAAGCAAAGTAAATCCCTTGCTGATTCGGAGCAGTGCCCCTAAGGTGAAAAGAAAATTTCTTCCACATTGCAATCGTTGTCATGAAAGCACTCCCTCCCTGCACCACTTTGGCTGCACTGCAAAATACCACAGGCAGTTCCTCCAAAAAAGATCCATATGTTGAGACAGTGTTCCATGAGATACAGCTCGTCTGTTTGAAACTAAAGGTACAAAGAATGTGCCACCAGTAACTCCGAAGAACTGGTCAGACGATGAGTAACTGGAGCCAGACCTTTAGCTGGTGGAAACCAAGACTATCTCCTTGAGCTTAGCACAGCCAACATCAATTCAGTGTTTCTCTGACCATGTTTTCAGAAAGAGCTCAGTATCTAAGCCTGCCCCAACTTGTAATACAGACTTGCAGAGCTCAAAAACAGGGAATGTGTCTGGGGGGCTCCTTCCAGTGCCTGACTAAACTGCAGCTCCAGAGCTGCTGAGTTTTGCACGTAGAACAACTTCGCACCTCCAAGGAGGTGCCCGGACCAGGTGCCAGAGATACTTGGAAATGTCCTTCCAAGGGTTTCTGTTTGGGCAAGTTGTGCACTGGGAAGCCTCTCCACACAGGTGAGGGTCATGCAGGGAGGGTTCCACCACACAGACAACACAAGTGCAGTCCACGGGTCTGGGTGGATGTCCCTGTCCTCTGCCTCCAGCACACTGGGTGCCTGTGGGAGAGCTGTGCTGGCTCAGGAACACAGTGACTCACACTATTAACTCTGGAATACATTCTCAGCCCAAATCTCACTGCTGGCAGAGGTGGCAACTAACATGCCAGCACTCAAAGTTAGGAGGAAAATACAAACAAAGCCTGTGGAGAGTTACAGCTGCAGTTTTCTAAAGGTGAATTTTTACATAAGAATTTAAATGCACATGGATACCACTGCATTTATACTTAAAAACACATTCTAAAAAATATTTTAAACTTTTTTTAAAGGATTTTAATTGTCACTTAATCTACTTCCCTGCTCCGAAGTCAGGATAAAGTACACACATGCTGCTCATGATTTACACAATGCAAATTCGTTGCCATTACCACCAAGAATTCAAGCCTAGGAGATACATAACCAAAAGTTATATGAAGGGTTCCTGAAAAACTAAGGGCAGGAAATGCCTGGTAGTTAATGTAACCACTGCAGGAATGTGTGCAGTGTGTGCAAAGGTAATCAGATCTTCCATCATCATTACACAGGCAGGGCATCCTTTGGAAATGGGAGTTCAGCTCAGAACCAGACAGCTGTGCACCAGATGAAAACCACCACACTCCCAGCAGGCATTTCTATGGTTCTGGAGAAAAGGGGGGGTGTGAGGGGAGGGTACTTGTCATTGCACTAACATTTCCTCATACCAACATAATTAAGGTGACAAACTGCTGGATGGCCAAGTTCCCATTACAGCTCCAACATTTAATCTGGGGCAGAAAACTGCAACTCATAATGAAGGCACAGATTTTTACACCTGGCCCCTCTAAAAGCCCAGATCATTCAGTGCTGTGCCAAGGTGCACACACAGCTCACACGAGTAATCCAGCGCTCCAGTGGAAGGATGACATGGGCTCCCTTGGGAATTCATTTAAGCAATTCCCTCACATTGACAGCCCAGTTGCCACAGCACTTTCTTGTAACACAGGAGAGAGTTGTCTTTGCAAATACCAATATTTGGCAACTTTGTCAAATACTGGCTTGTTAACAGCGACTAAAACATGGAGGCTTGACTGAATAACCATAATGGCTCGTTCCAAGGATTAAAGCCTCATGATATATAATCTTGCAGTCCCCTCCTTACCTCGACAGGTCCTTCCATTGGCTGCCATGGTGTATCCCTGCTCAGGACAAGCACACTGGTAGCTGCCAGGAACATTCACGCAGCGGAAGGTGCAGAGGATACCTGCACTCTGTGTGCACTCATCAATGTCTGGGGAGAAAACACAGGTACCAACGTGGGAAACCAAGCAAAACAGAAACCTGGGAAGGGCAGCTGTAGAACAAGGAAATTCTCTTCTGACACATTCATAATATATTGCTAAACATGAATGCGACCATGGGAGTGTCATGTTGCTGGAGGACTGCTGATGGTGCTTTCTGGAATGCTGGACACAAGACTGCTCCCAGAAATACTGGCTGCAAGTGGTATGGACTCCTGGAAAAGAATAATGAGTCTAGGACACATCCAAGTTTGAAAGAGTCTCTCTGGTACCTGTGTAATTCACAGATTCATAGAATCCCAGAATGGTTTGGGTTGGAAGGGCCTTGAAATCTCATCCAGTGCCATGCCCTGCCATGGGCAGGGACACCTTCCACTAGCCCAGGTTGCTCCAAGCCCTGTCCAACCTGGCCTTGGACACTTCCAGGGATGGGGCAGCCACAGCTTCTCTGGGCAACCTGTGCCAATGCCCACAGCAAAGAATTCTTCCAGAATTTCTTGGGGAGCTTCCTTGTGCCAGGAAGAGAGTGGGCTTCTTCACCAATTCTTAAATAGAGACTCTCCAATGTGTCAGTGTCAGTAACTCCAATTAAACAGGAAAACCCCCTCCCTCCTCCATTCTGACCACTCTACTCCTCATTCACCCACCACAAGCAGCATTAAGAGCAAACCTTCACTCAGCCATGGCTGAGTGGAGGCTTTCATCGATGCAACACAGGTAAACACATCTTCCCACCTAATTTTTCCAATCATAAGCTCTGGCCTCCTGAAACTAGTCTGATAACCCCCCTGTTCCATGGTCACCCAGGTGTGTTCCATCCAGTGCACTGTCCAATAGCTGGAGTTCCCTTTAGCAGCTTCAGGGGCAGCTGGAACCCACCATACCCCCAGGCAGCACCTGCAGCATTAAGTGCTGCAGAGAGTCAGCTCCAGGGAATAAACACATTTACCTTGAGCTGATGGAGCAGCAGCCTTACCTTTACAGGAATGCCCATCTTCTGCCAGCTGGAAACCTTGCCTGCAGTAGCACTGGTAGGAGCCATAAACGTTGGCACACTCCTGGCTGCAGGGACTGTTATCACATTCATTCACATCTGCAGCCAAAAACAAACCCACACACATGGCCACAGGGGCTCACAACAGTGTCTCGCACCTTTTCCTGCCCCTAAAAACACCCCCCTTCTGGTCAGAGTGACTAAGGATGGACTGATTTGTCCCAGTTTGTCTCAGCTCCAAGAAGCCTGAGGCTGCCTGTTGCACCTGAATTTAATTTCTACATATGCCAATATATAAAACACACACATATGCAGACATTATGGGTTACAGTCAATCAAAAATATGTAACCATTGCCTTACAAAAATCATGGAGAACTCAACAAATTTCCATTCAATTCAAAATCATTTTTTTAAAGTTTGATTACTACCAAGTTTCATCTTTATCAAAATTTGAATTAAGAGTCTCCTATTCTGTGTTTGTTCTGTTCTTCTTTTCTCTCATCTGAAAGGAAAGCAGAAGTTTGTGAGGGAAAGGAAGAAGGGAGAAACTTGTCGACGCTCATCTGACAGTTTGAGTGTTGAGTGTTTGACTGAATATCTGCAACTCTGAGCACACATAAGGTTTACTGTATTTATATTTCACCTCAACTCCTTCTCTAAAGTCCCTGAATTCCCTCTGCAGTTTCTTCTTCACGGAAAAAAGATGTCTGGTACCTTCACAGTGTTTGCCATCGTAGGACAAGCGGAACCCAGAGGAGCAAGTGCAGTGGTAGGAGCCAGGGGTGTTCTCACACGTGTGCTGGCACAGGCGCCCGGGGTAGTTCCAGCACTCATTTATATCTGCCAGCACAACAAGCAAATACACAATCAGCTGAGGAACACAAGCATCAATATACAATCAACTGAGCAACACAAGCATCAAACAAGATGCAGGAGGATATTTTTAAAAGTGTCAGAGATTGATTTGCAGCATGTGAAGTGCTGCAAGCTCAGGGGTGAGGCTGACTCTGTGCCCTAATTGGGGTACAGTGGGGATAAAATACAAAGGGCTATCTCGTGGTTCTTAGTAAGAAAGTGGTGAAATCTTCAGACAGACAAATTTCTACAGCAGCTGAAGCACAGCCCTCAGGGAATACTTTGCAGATGACTTTAACTGATGACCTGCAGTTAAACCAAGCCAAGGGCACCTGGTCAGAAATCCCAGCACGGAGGGACAGAGCTCTAAGCTGTAGGACATCAGCTTTGGAGGTGATTCCATCATCTTCTGAGGCACTGCATTGCAGAACTAATGCCTGCACACTGCAACTGCTAAACAGTGCCTAGAGGGCCGAGGCTCCATCAATCAGTGCTCCCACCTCCCCCGTGCCTCACATACCGATGCAGCTCCTGCTGAAGGCGTCGTACTGAAAGCCCATCCTGCAGTCACAGCGATAAGCCCCGGGGAGGTTGTGGCAGATCTGCCCCTCCCCACAGCGGTGCACACCAGTCTGACACTCATCCACATCTGCAGAAACAGACAGAGCAATTTGCTTAAAGGTAGTTTGCTTAAAATCAATGTTTATGAAGAGAGAGGGGAAAAAAATTAATAAATAACAGGAATAGAAACTGTTATGGCTGTCCCCTGGACAGAAGAACTACCATCAGCTTTTCCCACCCTGCTCTTCTCCAAGTCAGCTCTGTGTGTCTGTAAGTCAAACCTCTGAAAAGCAGAACATTATCTTCACAGTGAAACCATCCTGGAACTGCAATGGGACTCCCCCAGTATATTCTGCATTTCAATGTAAACACTTTTTGATGCTGATCAGACCCTGACATTTAAACACCCCCTGTGATGTTCTGTCTCTCAGTGACTCACACAAGCCATTTAAAGCAAAACAAGAACCAGCCAGAAACTCTGCTCATCCCTTCAATTAAAGCAATTGCTATTTTCATCTCCAGTTGCCCTTTCAGTCTCGCTCCTGCTGTCTAACTTTTGCTCTTTCCCAATGTTGATCTTTTTTTCCTTCTCTCAATCAGCTCCCATTTAGATATTCCTCATGGCCTCTCATCCAAAATCCAATACCAACAAATTAGTTGCTTCTCCACTCACATGCATCACTTCCAATCTCATTTAAACATCCTCAGATGAAGATGAGAGTTTTCAATACACACTGATTTACAAGACTTGCAACATGACTAAATAGCTCATCAGTCTCTAACAAATCCCTCTTGCCATCTGTGACAAGAAGCATCAAAAAGTCTGATTAACCCTCAGAATTGTTTGTTTCTTCACATATTCAGAGTACTGCCATTTCCTAAACCCTCAGATCCTGCTTTCTTTCCGTTATTCACATCTTCTACTACTTTTACAACCCAAATCCCTGTTCATGTAATAATAATCAGAATGGAAGTCTAAGGCTGGAGGTTCTCCATGGTGCTCTATTTGAAGTCATAAATTTGAGCACTGAATCCTTTCCAAGGGTTCCTGGGCAGTTCTCCATCCAACAGCAGCTTGGTGAGTGCTCTGGGAAGCAGACCCTTGCTGAGGGAATGATGGGGAAGTGAGAGCAGAAACTTGGATTTGGAGAAGTGGAGATCACATCAACACTGATGAGGGGCACTGACAAATACTCTGTTCAACATTTCAGCAGATTCCCACCTACACAGTCCCTGCTGGCCCCAGGGTCAGGAATGGCAGGGAATGCCAACCCTGACAGGCTTCAAGATTTCTGCTGAAACACTGACCCCTCATTTTCTTGTAAGATCAGAAGTAGCACCAAAGCAAGGAAGTCTCTAATGCAGATACAAATTTGTAAAGCAACAGCTTTATTTTTAATGAATTCATGTGTGCAACCACTTCATTAGTTTGTCCAAAATTACATATTCCATTGCATTTACACTTTAATTAGTTCTAGGGCATTACCCCATCAGAGCTGTGCCATATTTCACAATACTTACAGCAGTTTTCAGTTAAACCCAGGAAGTAGTTTTTAATAACTCATTTACTAAATCAGTAAATCTGAACATTTTAAAGACAGATGAATCCTCTAAACAGAGGAGATGACCCTACAAGTGTCGTTCTGCTGGAGAAACATGTGCAGATGATGTTTTTACTACTGTGAATAAATCTGAATCAGGAATCTAATTAGCTATTGTAGTGCCTCAAAGAAACTAGTCTTTATCACAGAGAGGGGAAATTAGGACCATATGCTTTTCCTTTTTCTTCTCTGTGCTCTCTGCCTACTTAAAAAAAGCCATTCTAAAAAAATACCAAAAGCTATAGAGCAGCAAGAGGGACAGAGTGTACACAGCAAAGTCAGAGAAATCATCAATTAACATTAAATATGTTTTGCCAAAATCAAGCTAGAGAAGCTTTCTTATACCTGCTCCTTAACAACCTTGTCAGCCATTTAAAGCAGAGACAGAGGGCCGTCAGTAATCACATTGCATTGTGTTATCTCCTCTTGCTTTAGAGACAGAGATGCTGTCTGAATAATGGCAATTTCCTCCTCTGTCACATATTGGCACATAATCACTCCTTTTTAGGAACAACTGGGGTGAAAAGCTGGATTCTTTCTCTACCATCAATTTGAAATTTAGGAACGTGATTTGCCCAGTCATTATAGAATCACAGAATTGTTAAGGATGGAAAAGACTTCTAAGATCACCAAGTCCAACTGTCAACCCAGTACTACCCCCATGGTCACCACTAAGCCATGTATGTCCCCAAGTGCCACATCCACATGTTTTCTGAACACTTGCAGGGGTGGTGATTCCTGCACCCTGGGCAGTCTGCAGGGCAGGGCAAAGGGCTGCAGCCAGGACTTCTGTGCTGCTCAGGGATGACAAGGCAGTGAAAACAATGGAGACACTGGCATGGTGATCCCCTAAAAACAACATCAGGATCACCACTCCAGGAGGTGTACCTGGCCCAGCAGACTTGGCTTAAAAAGGACTGATGGAAAGCAGTCGAAGAATTGTCTTCACAGCAACTGAGAGCGACAGGACCTTTGGACCTACTGAGATACTTCAGGCTGCTCTATAGCAGGACAGCAAATAAGACTGCACTACCCCCAAATTTATGAAACACAACCCCAGAGCTGTATTAGGAAGGTTTCTCAATTTACTCAGATACACACAAGAACTGTCCCTGTCTTCTGTCCCTTCCAAACCTTTCCCACCTTCTCACTGGCTGAGCATGGTCTGGATAGTCCTGGGGGCAAAACCATGAGGGGACACAGAGCACAATGAAAGGCAAAAAGGTGAATACAGAAGTTTCTGGGGAAATAGGGTCTGGCTGTACCACTGTTTTTCACTGCAGTCATGACCAAATCCATGGCTGCCAATAGGGCTCCCACCCACCTGCAGCATCACAAAGCATAATTTGTTTATTTGTTATCCTTCCTTTTATTCAAAGGGAAGGGAGGTAGATATCACTGGGATATCATCACTAACCCAACTGCTGATTTCTTATTTCTTTTTTGTTTCCTCCTCTGTCATTTTTTTTTGATTTCCTACCTCGTGTAACTCGGAACACAGGGAACTAGAGAACACCCAACCAGCCTTGCCTTGGGCACCAAGGACTGAGCTTTCCTTCCCTTCATGCCTCCTGTGCTCATTTACAGAACAAATGCTAATAACAGCTAAAATCTGCTATTCTGAGTCAGTAACTCCCTAAATACATTGGAACAAACACAAATCAGGATCAAGCTGCATGCCAGCCTACATGAATATTTCATACATTCATTCTTCTCTGAATTCTTTTCACAACGTAGGAATTTATCCTAAACATCCCCACAAGTAGATGTAAGGGGGAACACCATTCACAGACCTACAAAGAACATCCACTTGGTGCTACTCCTGTGAGAGCACAGACTCAGTGATTGCTGCAGATCACATCACTCACAGTGAGATGCTGAAATGTACAGCAAGGGATCATGGCTTTGACTGACAGCACGAGCCTAAAAAGTAACTAAATCCCATTCACTCCAGAATGGAAGCCAGTGACTCCCATCTGCAGTCAGAGCCAGCGCTGCTGAGCGTGCCAGGAGGAATCCATGGAGCAAACAAATCCCTGAGCTGCTGGGACAGCAAATTCCCATTCCTCAAACACGTCTGGGAACCTGGAGGTAACTCAAAGCCTCTTTTTAGAACTGAAATGTAGTTTTGCCTCTGAGAGGGCCCTGAGCAGACCCCGAGCCCCCCTTACCGACGCAGCGGGTGCCCTCCTCGTTGGAGTGGTATCCTCTGCTGCAGCTCAGCATGTTCCTCTGGCAGGTGTAAGACCCAACTGTGTTGATGCAGTTGAATCCTGGTTTACAGGGCTCAGGGAGGGACGTGCATTCATTAATATCTGGTGAAAAAAATGAATTAGAATAGTGAGAGATGCTATTTAACCTTTCTAGCCTGTTTTCTTCCAGCTGCCACTTCTTTTCCTTCATTTCAGTTTCTTGTGCTCCAAAGATAAGGTCGATGAAGGTCTGCTGTGGGAAGACTTTCAAATGCAATAACTTTAAAAGGACAGCAATGTTTACATAAAATTCACAACAGGGTTTGAGGTAAACCACATATACAAGGGTAAATATGCCCCCCTTGGACAGGCTGGAAGGCCCAGGAGTTACAAACACACTCTGGTCACACCTACCAACACAGTTTCCCTCCGGATCTTGCAGAAACCCATCCATGCAGCGCTGCTTTGACTCACAGTAGAAGGACCCTCCTGTGTTCTGACAAACAAAGTTGACTTTGCAGCTGTGAGTTCCTCTCTCACACTCATCAATATCTGTTAATCAGACCAGAACAGCAAACTGGGATTAGTTGAGCTCTAACTTTCAGCAATCTTCATGACTAGCTAATTTCCAGAAAGGAAATTAGGAGGCAGTATTTAAACCAGACACATGTTGCCAGTGGGAAATCTGAGGTTTAGGTGTGTTTGCTCTTGGACATCCACTTCAGCACAGGCTTCAGGATCTGTCAGGTCCTGCAGCAAATTTCACTCAGGTCCCTACTGCCTCGTTTGCAGCATCTCTTGTAACCCACAAATACCAAAATACCTGCAGTTTTAAAATCCTAAAGATCCACATTAAAACTACGAATCAGGTGCTCATAATAAAATATGTACCACAGCCTTTCCTAAGCAAAATGGGCTCTTATTCCTTATATACCTCAGCAATTCAGGGATGTAGAAACCTGCCTCCTCTGAATTTGATACTCATAGGTAACCTTGTTTGAAGGGCTGGGATTTCACTGTGTACACACAGACATGCAGTCATGTAGGTGTGTATATATATACATATATATATACACTTATGTACACACAAAACCCACTTACCCAGCTCATAAAACTATGTGGAAAAAATCTAAATGAGGCAGTAATATTGGTAGCAAATTTTGCTTTTTTTCTTACTCTGCAGCCAGAGCCCACCACAACTTTCTCATTTTTTATTAAGTATATGAAATTATTTTCCAAATTATGTTCACCAATTCAGTGTTTGCTTTCTAGAGATGTTGAAAATACTTCCTGCAAGTTTCAAACTTATAAATTTACACCCAACTGCTCTGTGCTGAGTCACTGTGGTGTAGTGGTGTGGCTTCCATCTTCCAGCTGAAGAAATCCCACCTTGGAGCAGATTCAGCTATAAATATGTTCAAAATTCAGCTCCTGTGAACATTTTCAAATGGTGCTTTAACACATGCTGGTTCCCAAGGAATATCTTCACTAGAAGATAAAGACAAATGGAAGGAATTCCCAGTGGAGGAGTCCCCACTCCTCCAGGCAGAACTGCTGGCACTTCTCTTTCTACTCCAACATCTCATTAAATGTTAAGGTCATGAGGGAACGTCACCAGTCCCTCACAAGGCACTACTTTAATAACTCTGCCTACCACAGTTACAGACTGAGACAAAGAAAAATGAGTATTTCATAAACCTCACATTAATAAAATAAGATCAACAGTTATCTGTAGGCAATTTTGCATAGGTACTTCTGAAATTTTAGCCTTTCCTATAAGTAATTCATTTACAGGCTAACTTAAAACAATTTGTAAATCTTATAATCCCCTATAATCTAACTTTAAGACCAGAAAGTAAATTAGATTAGTAATAAATGTTAGAAATGCTCTAGAATGAGACAACTGAACAAGACACAAAAAGCCTCTTTAAGCAAACCAAGCTTTACTTATGACAGGGAGATTGCTGGTAATTTCTGGTTTATGGCCTAATGTTCCGTGTCAAAGGCTAAGCTCTCCCCTTGGGCATCTCTTACTCCAGCTGTCAGGGAACTGGGTGAAAATTTAGGAGTAAAGAGCACTGACTGTGCCCTGAAGGCAGGGCAGGGTGTCCTGCACACTCCTGAGCTGCACAGCAGCTGCTGCTGCGAGGGCTGATGTTCCCTGCCCTGTTAGACACCTCCAGAGTCCAAGATGGGGGGGATGCAGAATAACTTCTTAACCCACGGCCATTCCAAGCATAAATAAGTGCAGGCAGCTCTCCTGAACACAGGAAGGCTGGGGCTGTCAGCCTTTGAGCCCTCCAGGCTGTGATCCAACAGCAAACAGCACCAGCCCCTCCAGAGCACAGCAGAGCCAGGCAGAGTTAAGGGGAATTCCTCCATCAGGGAATTCTCTCTGTAATGCCTTAAAAACAGGGCAAATCCTAGTTCACAAGGTTTCACCCATTTTCTAAATAATTTATCACTGGAAACCATTTCAAATAAATGAATGTACAGAAGGGGCCTACAGAGCCCAACACTTCCACGATGCCTTTTGTAGCTACAACCCTCATATCCCAGAGCAGCAACAACAAAATCCTTTGCAATCCCTTTCCTTTCCTTCCTGTAACAGCTGAAAAACACTTGTCTTACCAACACAGTCCCCATCCTTGAGCTCATAGCCCGGCTGGCAGGTCAGCTCCTGCAGGCACCTGAAGGAGCCCATGGTGTTGACGCAGTGCTCTCTGCGCTGGCAGGTGTGTCTCTCTGTCACACACTCATTAATGTCTGCAACAAAGAGTTAAACCAGTCAGTGCCACGCTTTTATAAACTGATCCCCCTCTTCCTGCTCTTTTGGAAGGAGTCAAAAGCTCCAGTGAAACCATTTCTTCCAAAAGACAGTCAGTGTAGGCTTTGTTACAGCGATGTGATGAGTAACTCAAGGTCTCCAGAGTAACTGAAGAGACACGAATCCCATGGAGATTTCCTTCTCCTCCCCTCTTCCCAAATGGATGGTGCAGGCACTGAGGACAGGGATGGAGAGAACTGATTGAATGCAGGGTGGGCAGAGGATTGATGATCAGCCACTGGGTTACTGGATTTCCTGGATGGGAACGCCCTGGACAACTGAATGAGGAAGTGATTGATGCTTTTTGCTCCCCACCAGCTTCTCACAGCCCAGGCTATTTATCAGTCCTGCTGCTCCAGGCCAGGCAGGAGCTGCTGGGCTGGAACTGCTGCAAAAGATGGGTTCTGAAGCTGCCTGCCCTGCTGAGGGGGAGGAATCCAAACACCCATTTCCTAAGGAACGCATCATTAGAACTGGATAGCAAGAACACAGGGAGAAAGGAACCCTCGGGGCTCAATCAAGTTGCAAATTCCTATTTCAATCTTTAAAGAGATCTGATTTCAGCAGGTGGAGTAGGGGAAAAGTTCTTTTTAAAAAAAAAAAAAATCACTTAAACACAAGGTTGCAGAGTGTAGGACAATTAGGAAAGGAATATGAAACACCTTTGATAGGCTGGGCTGAAATCATCTCAAATTCAGGTTTTGCTGATGTTAATAATGAAAGCTGGAACAGCATGATGAGCAAATACCTAGAAGTTACAAAAAGGGGCAGAGACCGGGAAGAGAAACTTTCTTGCCAATCTCCACAAAATCCCCCATGTTCCCGGCTCTATATAAAGCTCAGGAGTATTTCCAGAGCTAACAAAAGCCAAATGTGACCAGAGCCATTACTAGTCATCTGGCTGCTCTGTGCATGAAGCTGTTTTCATACTACACAATAAAGCAAGTATTGTTTAAATCAGATTTTCATTTTGGCTGTAGAACCTCATTCTCAGATAAGTACATCAGATATATGATTTCTTCCATGGAGCACAAAAACAGGAAAAGCCATTTTTAAAAGCTTTTTGTCTTAAAAAACAGCTCAGCTTGTTTTCTACCAAACAGATGAACGGGGCACCGAGAAATTTCAGTTCCTGATGGACTAACTGGTGACCTGCACTGAGCTCTGCAAGGCCACAACATGAACTTGGTGGCATTTCACTTCTCATTTATTTGTCTTTTTGTTTGTTATTGCTGTTCTTTCCATGCTGTGGACCTGCTTCCCAAAGCTAGCTGGTGAAACCCTGCAAGGTCCCCACCATCACCTGGATATTTCTGCCTGTCCCACAGGATCTTTGATACTCCCACAGAGGGGCCCCAAAGCTTCTGTAGGGTTCTGTCCTCCCAGTGCAGTTTCTATACATCAGGATGCAGAGCAAGGAGCAATATTCTCATGGGTGATCTTGGGGGGGAAAAACCCACACTCAAAACACACAAACAAAAAATCCCTCACGCCGGGAGAAGAATTATCAGGTGCTGTGGCAGAACTCTCCCACCTCACTAGAATTCATTCTTAAATAAATTTGAGATTTATTAATTAATTGTTGAGAAAACCAGCTATGGATAATCCACCTAATAGCACCCAACACAGTGCAAGCCTCTCTACTGGCTGTACCACAGATATGAGATTATCTTTTCTTGCAAACCAGAAAAAGACTTCTCATATAAACAAACTTTGACCACCACACTCCATCTTGAGAACTCCAGTCAGTCCAGCACAATGTCAAAACAGCCACCAGGAGGACAGTGTGCATGCCTGAAATACAGCCAAAGAAGGGAGGAAGTATTCCACCTGACCAGCAGGTGTAAACAGGGACAAAGAAGGTTTTTTCACAGAGGGAAAAAAAGAAAAATATAATACAGTTCCATGTTTTGTCTCTATTTTTTGATTCAAACTTCTGAGTACGGGAGAAAACACATAGAACTGGCTGGAACACATCTGAGGAAATTAAAATGATGGAAACTGGCAGATTCCATCCAGAATTTTGTTTTCAGTGGAAGGTTTGGGCACATGTGATACACTGACAAAGCCCAAGGACTGTGAACTGGGTTGAGGTGCAAGGCTTAAACTTGAGCCTTGGGCATGCAAAGCCCTACCCAGTGACAGGGCATGAACCTCCATCTCTGAGATCAGACCAGCTGCCAGCTCACCACAGTTCCTTTCCAGTTAATCAAACAAACATGCCTTTTTTTGTTAATTTTTCTAATTAAATTCCTGAATGTTCCATAAAATCCAGAGTGCCCATAACCTGTGCCTCTTCCGTCCTGGAAGCCAACCCAACAAGTCAGTGAGATGCTTGACAGAGCACTAGGAATAACAGGAGTTCTGTTTGCAGTTTGGAACACAGTTAATTCCAACACTGCACCAGCTGTAGTCTTCATCCAACCCAATTAAGACTGTGAGGTAGGGTAAGATGATATTTATTAAAAAAAACAGGAATAAGAGGAAAAATACTTCAGTACCATATTAAAAACAAGTCACAAGGTTAATTTGAAGAAATCTCCACAGTCATGTGTGTGGTAGTGACTTTATTAATTCCTCATTTTATGTCAGCAAAACCCAGGATGAAATCTAATCAGGTAATATCTCCTTTTTTCCCAGGAATTGTGGATGCAAACAGCACCATACACAGGATCCCTGACCCATCTGCTGCTGGCATAAGGAATATCAACATTTACCTCCTGCTATTTGTTTCAATACGTACTCTGACATTAAAAATAAATTTTTATGGCCTTTCTATAAAAATGTGAAATGGAGGCTGTTCTTGTCCCGCCTCTGTAGTTTATCCTTAGTTTTTTCCTCTTCAAATTGCTTCAGCTCTATTTGTTTTATAGGATATGTCTGTGTAATTTAGGCATGTGGTTATTTTGCAACACGCATCCTGTGCTCAGGCAGAGCCCTAAAGTTCAGGGATAACGTGGCCACTCACTGCTCCCCCTGTCAGGAGGGGAAACTGAGGGAGTAAAATAGTCACTGTGTAAGTGGGTGGTGGTAATGACTCTGCCTGAAAGCCACCAGGAAAAACAATTCCCACTAACAACATCCAGCCTGGTTCTTATCTCTGGAGAACATGGAGTTTTCCAGCCTGCAGACATTTTATTATCTGCTCTCAAAGTGACACAAAGGTGGGGTGTGGGAGCTATTTAAACAGCTGGTGACTCCTCATTGTGCATGGTTGGCTTTCAGGAATCCTGGATATCTGGAATTCCACAGTTTGACTAAAGGAAATTCAACAGATAAAAGGTTAGCAGCTGGTTTGTTGCTGTGCACAGATTGTTCCTCCCCGTCCCTAAAATATGCAAAGAGTAACATCATTAAACCAAGGGGATTCTGCAAACACACTACCAAAGGTTTCCTTGTGGTGTGTGAGACAGCTCGAGGTGTGGCACAAAGGCAGTGAGGCTGGAAAAGGACATCTCAGAACCAGACAGTGAACAAAACCCAAACCACAGTGTGCTTGTGGCTTTCCCCTTGGACTAGAAAAGTAGGAAAAAATGTTCAATACTGCAAATGTTCTCCTGGCACCACCCTCAGAGCAGAGCTGGATACCAGCAGGGAGCACACAGGATGGATCTGTTCAAAAAGAAGGAAGAGAAATTTCCAAGTTTTCTGGATTATTTAAAAGGATACCTGTAAAAACTACTTGCATTAGAGGAACACAGAGGTTTGGTATTTAGTGAGGGAGAAAAGAGTCTTTCAGCTTCACAAATGAGAGCTGTGTCTTTCCTTTCATTAGCAGTGCCTGAGGTTTATCTTATATCAGTCATAATAAACCTCTATCATAATGTCATGGGGGAGAGGAAGAAAGTGAATAAAGGGAAGCACTTGGCACCTGCCACAGCAGCTCCTGCCAAAGCTGCAGACACACATGCACTGGTTTAGTTTCAAAAGGCTGTGGAAAAGGACAGATCTATCCTTCCTGCAAAGTCCTGGGAGAACATCAGGGAATTAAGTGGCAAGACAGAAGCAGAACACAAGGAGGGGCAGTTCCTGCAGCTGCTCACCTGGTGGATGCAGCAGAACACACACCATGGGCAAGTCCAGCCCCACCCTCCAGCTCACAGCCTGATTCTGCCTCTGAAAGGCCTCCTGCCTTCCAGTGCTGTGCTCTCAGCCATTTCATTTAAACTAAATCATTTCATTAGTTTTCCACACTTACCAGTATCTCTGATTTCAAAATAAATATTAATAATAATAAAAGAATTAAAAATGCAGTTTTGGCTAGTTAGGGAAAATCCAGAAGGTGGTAAATCACATTTCTTCTCCAGACCCTGACACTGCAGAAAATTTTCCTGCTCATGCCCCCAGGCCACATGGTGCTCATTAGTAAGATGAGGTCATAGAGCTTTAAAGACAGAACAAAACCAAAGCTGTGATGGTCAGAAAAACAATGTTCTAAACTCAGGGAGGAGGACAGGGGTGGAAGAAGGCACATGCATCCACACAAGACATTATAGTCACAGGCACTGCTGCTTCCAGAAATTACTTGAGGTCTCCAGGTGCTCTGTTTTTCCAGGCAGCACTGCCTCCTAAACCAGCCTCTAGAAAAGTGCCCAAAAGAGAAAGTATTTCATAAGCTCAGGCCTTGGATGCTGGGAAAAAATTAAATCCTCGTAAATACACTTGTAAAGATCGACTGGTTTCTCAGATGGACTCAAACAGCAGGGATGATACAGCAGAATCACAATGCATCTTTGACTTTTACACAAAGAAATCAGTGCCAGAATCAACAAAGGACTGATGTGAAGTTCAGAATCCCATCCCTTTGGAACGGATCTTTTCCACTGCCCGGCCTCACGCAGATCCCTTGAGCTGTATTTCTGGAGTTTGGTTGCTCCACAGTGCCTGGGAAGCATTGACAGTGTCCAGAGAGATCAATTCTCTGTTTTTTGGAGGATTTATCAGTGCTGCTGTGGTCATCACACCCCTGGCTGTGCACAGAGTTATCTGTAACCCAAGGATGTATCGCTGGGGAAGGAGCCAAACAGCACAGGACTCATGAGGTGGAGTGGCTGAGCAAATGGTGCACATGTGTTTCCACTAACTGGGATTGAAATGTCATATGCAAGGATGGCCTTGGAGCACAAATGGTTTAAATGCATTGCAGAGCATGGAGCATTATGATGTTGTGGTGAAGGGCTGAGACCTCTCGTCTTACCAACACATTTCCTATGCCTGTTGAGAATAAAGCCCTCTGCACACATCCCACTGTGGCTGACACAGGAGAATGATCCCAGTGTGTTCTCACATAATTGTCCGCTGGAACAAGCACCTGTGAGGCACTCATCCAAATCTACACCAGCATGAGGCAGCCAAAAGGGAAAAACAGAGTTCTATTAGAACAATTGCTGAAATGAAACAACAGTTCTTTCGCGCTGGAGATGTCTGAATGAAGTGTGCTGGAGCTTCCACATCAGCACCATGCTGTAATAAATGCAGTGTTACACTGAAAATAGGGCTGGAATAAGGAATAAACCCTCGGAAATCATCTAGTCCTTGCTCACACCCCGACACTTTCGTCATGCCAGAAAGAAACATCCTTGGAACCAGGCAGGCAGTCCCACAGAGCCAGTGCACACTGTTCCAGTGCACCCCTACCATCAAATCCTTGCTGTAATTTAGATTAGAAATGGCCCTTGCTACAATTTAAACTCACTGCTTCCACTGACATTTATAAATTTTTTCATTTCCTGTAGGAAAATGATTGCCTTGAAATGCCCCTTTTGATTCTGACATTAATTAATCAAATTAGCTTCCACCACACTTCAGTAAGCACTGCACTGTGAATATTTCATCTGGTGATATTAAAATCCCATTTTCTTCACAGACTGTCCAGAATTTCATGAAAATGATTTGTAATTCAATAAGACCTGAGATTAAGAGGGATGTGGATCATTTGTGAGCAATTCTGAGCATCGGAAGCTTCTCCCTGCATTTATTGTCACTGCTCCCATACTCAGAGATTTATAATTAAGGTATGTCACAGGGCATTGCTTCTGACCCCCAAATCTTCCCTGGCCAAACATATCCCTTGTCACTACTCCAGCATGTCCACTTAAAATGTGTATCATGTGAATGGTCATGGTGCAGCTTTGGAATTCACTGCTCATCACTGTGCAAGGCTGAGCTCCAGTGTCAAGTGGAACAACTGGAGCTGGACCAGCTCCCGTGGCTGTGAAGCCTCCCTGAGTTCAGGTTTTCAAGGCAAGAGGAAATAAACCCCAACAAAGCAGATGTCAGGCAGAGCTGTGGCTCTGGGGGTCCCCCAGGACAGCAAACCTGCCCCCATCCTGCTCACTGCTCCAGAAAGAAAAGCTGTGTGTCCATAGCTGTGCAGACAGACCCTGGGCAGGAATGGCAGTGGGAAGAGAAACCAAGAGGGCTGAAGAAAATCCTGGAATGTCAGAGGTAAAGAGCACAAATCCAGGCTTGCCTTCACCTGAAGTCCCCAGGTACCAGCACACTGTGCTTCAGGAGTTATCTGTGGAGCAGATCTGGGATTCCTTCTGCCAGGTGGTCTCTGTACTGCCACTGCAATTCACAGCACTGACAATGAGGAACCCTTGGAGGGACACCCAGGGGGGTGAGAGGTAAAACTCCCTCTCTGTGGTGAGCCCAGAGCACTTACCTTCACAGGACACACCATCAGCCATGAGGGTGTACCCAGCCAGGCAGGAGCACACGGCCTCTCCTTCCACCACGTTGCAGAGGTGCTTGCAGGGCCCGTTATCTGCACAGGGCACAATTACAAACCACATCAGCACCCACAGCACGGATCAGCTGCACTTACACACCTCCAGGTCCCAAAAACCATCCCAGCTTAGGCAACAGGGACTGCAGTCTGTAAACAACGTGTCCAACAGCCCTGATCACTGCTGACAGCCCTCCCCTGGCACCCAAACCCCCCCTGCCACCCTCCCTGCACTGCTGCCATGTGCTGCTGCTCCCCTCACACCAATGGGGGTAATTACACTGAAGGCAGAGCGTAGCCCCAAATTCCTTCCTCAGGAATTCCCCTGACAATTCCTCAGCCTTGTGCCAGAGGTAACAAATTAGGGATGTGTGTTGAGACCAGACTGGGGGAGGGATGAGTGGAATTTTATTCCATCTCCAGACATTCCTCACTCCCTGCATGAGTAGTTCCCACCTCCAACATACCTTTACACTGGTCCTGCTCCTCCTGCAAGGACACCACCAGAATGGGCTGAGAGGGAGAGGCTACTGGAGGGATGGTGGCTTCAGCTTCCAGCCTTGTCACCTGTGCCCTGTCAGGATCTGTAAGGCAAGGGAGGCAGAGAGGATCAGGGACAGCACCATCCCCACTCTACATGGCAAGGGGCCTGGTCCCATCCATCCCACCCCATCGTGGTCTGGAGGAGGGAACATCATCATGGATTACAGATCAGGGAGCCTGGCTGAAAACAACCTCTGTGGAGTAAAATATTGTAACATATGCATAAACCAGAAAGTGATAATTTTATTTTTAAAAATCTCTGCTATATTGTAAATACAGTGGCTGTCCTCCATTCAGTGTTTGATGGAAAAGAAATCCAAACCCCAAACAAGCCTTTGACCTTATTCTGTCCATCCTATTTCAACACAGATGAACAGCAGACACTCACCTTTATAAGCATAGGATACTTTGGAATGGCTTTTGTACAGCCAAGGGGAAAACATGACAGCTGCTGTCTGTCATTAAGATTTCCATCAGACAGTAATGTTAAAGGTATCAGGAAAAAAAAGAGCTCTGACACATCAGTAAGAGTAATCCAGTTTATCAATATCACCAAAACAGAAGCCTAAATCCATAAGGCTGAATTCTTCCTTAAGAGGGAGGTGTCCTGTTCCCACTGACTCAAGTTCAAGTGTCACCCAGAGCAAAGTGTGAGCCACCAAACAATGACAACATTAAATGACTAAGGGTGATTGCAGTGTAGGTTTGGGGTATGGGAAGAGTGATTTCATGAAAAAAAAAAACAAAGTCATCACAGACATACAATGGGCTATGGTACAAACAAAATCACTTGCTTGTGGCACAGCCTGAGTGATTTCCCCAGAAATGCCAGAGATGGGCACACACACAGAGGATAAACGAGAAATAAAAGGCCAGGCAGAACACATGTGGTTTAGCCAAGTGTAACCAGTGAGGTTCACAGAATCACAGAATCTGCTGAGTTGGAAGGGACCCACAAGGATCATCCAGTCCAACTCCTGCACAGGCCCATCCCCGAGAGTCACTCCCTGTGCCCCAGAGGATCAGCCAAACCCTCCTGGAGCTCTGGCAGCCTTGGGGCTGTGCCCACTGCCCTGGGGAGCCTGGGCAGTGCCCAACCACCCTCTGGGGAAAGAACCTTTTCCTGAGATCCAACCCAAACCTGCCCTTAATTTGACCCAGGAATGACCTAGCAATGACCAACCCTTGCTCCTCCCATCCATCTCAGGTGTCCCACACACAGTCCTCTCCCCTCATCACAAGTTTCTACCCCAGCTGAGCTCTGCAAACCCCTCCACACTTCTTGGCACAGCCACAGGCACCACAGTCCTGCAGATCTACAAGAACACTGACAGGATAACAGGATGTCTTCACCCAAATCTGCACTTCAGCCCAGCTGGTGGGGGGAGAAGCAAAGCAAAGCAAAGCCAAACAAAAGCACACACACGCTCCAGGTGAGCCAAATTTTGCAGTGCTAAAATAAGAACCTTCTCTTTTGCCCCTTTTGGATTAGGTTCCTTTCCCAGAACTTTAATTCAAACAACAGAGCAGACAGCTGCCACAGGAACAGTCAATGACATCACTGATGTAACACCACGTTGAGAAGGATGACATAAATGCTCATTGTTTGGCTTGGGCAGAGAGTTGGGAAGCCTAAGGAATTCTGTCATTGGATGGAAACACTGGTTTTGCTCGTTAAATAACTGAAAGCACTTGTAACTAATATAAGGTTTCAACTTTTCGGGTTATCTGATTTGAAATCCTGCCACTGGAGAACTGCAGAAATCAAAACAATTACAATACAATAGACTTTCTTTTCCAGACTTCCACCACACTAGATAAATTTAGAGTTTGTTATCACTGAAAGATGTTAATGATTTTAGATAAAAATCAAAGCTCAGGAAGCAATGCTGATTCTGTCTGAACTGAGTTAAGTTTATCTAAAGGAAACCTAACTGTGAAATAAAAAATTTCTCTGAGAAGAAAAGATAATTCATTAAAAACCTTCAGAAATCCTCCTCTGAAAAGTGCACTCTTAATTTGAACATATGAAATACCACCCTGAGCCACCAAAACACAAAAATACAGTATAATTAAGTTTCCTAAATTATTATTTTTCTTTATATTTTACGATTTCTACAGAATATGTCCATGCATCAACACCCAAAAATAACCTCACGGAAACCAAAGAGAAACTAAAGAAAAGCTTAGAAGAGCAATGCAGGTGACACAAAGATATTGCCACTCCTGGTGTTCCCTGCCCATCTCACCTGGAGAGCAGCTGGTCCCATCATCCTGCAAGGTGAAATCTGGGAAACACGAGCACTTGTAGGAGCCCACGGTGTTGATGCACAAATGCTGGCAGAGCTCCCCACCATAGAGGAGACACTCATCCAGGTCATCTCCAGGCAGGCTGTTTGACAGTTCAGCTTCACTGCTGATGGACAGAGCTTCGTTGTGTTCTTCCCTCTCTGAAACTACAACAGAACAGCACCAGTTGGTTCTCTGATGGGTGTTTTTGCAGTGGGACTGGACAGAATGGGGTGTTTGGTCACACAAACTCCAAATAAAGGTGGAGCTACCCAAAACAGTTACTCCAAGGGTAGAGCAAATGGACCCATCCTAGAATAACACCACTGTGCTGAAGGTCCACCTTCTCCCTCTGTAAAGCTGAAAGGACAGACATTTTACAGGAGCCACTGAGAAACAGGGAGACTCTAGGAGATCACAAGCTCCCCTTTCACACTGACTGCCAACACCCTTGCTACTGATATTTGAACCAAGGTATCACACTGAAGCCTCATCTGAAATCGGCCCCACTGAAGAACCACACTGAATTTCAAATTTCAAGAGAAAACCACACCCATTTGGTTTGGAAACTCTTCTCAACACCACAATTTATTGGCTCCTTCTGTACCAGCATCACCAACAGCCTGGGAGCCACTGAGCAGTGACATGGCTGCCCTATCCACTGCTTTTGAACACAATCCTTTTCCATCCCCAACCAAGTCTGACAAGACTTTTTGTGACACCAAAACAAATTGTTCAGCGAGTTTCTTAGCCAGTTTTACTTAAATAAACCTTTTCCCTTGTTGGTGAGAGAAAATACACATTTAGTTCATGAGAACAGAGACCAAAATTGTACCCTCACATATGCAGGAGGTTACCATGAAACTCGTGTGACAGGTGGGTACAGAGTGATGCCAGAGAGAACGTGATCTTGGGCTGAGCCTCATGGCTGTCCAAGCTCCAGATTTGCCATGTTCCCTTTGTCAGGCCTCTCTGGCTGCAGGATTTGCCTCAGCTCTTCAGCATCACTATGTTTATATGTTTAAAGTGTGAAAGCACACTTGCAGTGCTCTGGGGCTGTTCCAGAGTGTGCTGTGAGGAAGCTGCCATTCTGTATGAAAATCTGCTCCCAGGATGTTTCATTGATATCACAGTCCATGGGATTACTTTGAGTGGACAAAACTCATCCTTTGCTTTATACAGAATCCTGCAGGATTGCTCCTGCTAAAACACACCTTCAGTTTGCTCCTTATGGAGGGCTGGTGGAGGCCTCTGGGCTGTGTGACTCAGGGGAAAACCAAACGCCAAACTGCTCAAGAAGGTCTGTTTAAGGATCAGAAACATCCACATATTCTTTGCTTTTTTAAAAGTGTTTTAAGAACAAGTCTATACTTGATCTGAGGGGCAAAGCAACTGTTCACATTACTCCTTCCAGCACCTCCCTGTATGACCTTGTGACATACAGACCTTGTCTGCAATGTCTCCAAATGATAAATGGGCACTTACCCTTCTCAGGAGTCACTGTTGGCAGAGGCTCAGGATGCCTTTTGATTTCTGGATGGATGAAGTGGTCCCCCCCCTCACAGCAGGACAGCATCACATGGCTGCAGGGGTAGCCCAGGTTGATGTTGGACTCGCAGGTTTTGCCCTCACTCCTCAGTCTCAGGCCCAGATTGCAGCAGTCACAGCATTGCTGCAAAGGAAGGGCACTGTCAGGAACAAGGATTTGGGAGCACTGGCACAGACTGCCAGGGCAGTGGTGGAGTCACCAACCCTGGAAGTGTTCAAAACACATGTGGATGTGGTGCTTGAGGACGTGGTTTGATGGTGAACATGGTGGTGCTGGGTTCATGGTTGGACCTGGTGATCTCAGAGGGCTTTTTCAACCTTAACAATTCTCTGATTCTGTGATTTAATACAGCTTCAGGGATGAGCCCCCACACATCTGGAACTGATCTGCACTTCCCTCAGCATCTGGAAAAGCACTTTGGGTTTAGACAGTTGCAAACATCAAAGCTTTACTTGTGCTTGTTTTTGCCATTCTGCACAGAGGGGTCAACTGCAGCCCCAGTAAACACAAAGTCTGGCTGTGCCAGGGATTTCAGCAGCTCCACGTGCAAGGAAGGAGTGGTGCCACAGACCAGCTCCTCCCAGCTCTTGCACAGCCATTGCTTGTGTGTGGTATGAATAAAAATCATAAAGAAAACAACACAGATCTACACCTCTTAGCATTAGAGCTCAAGAAATGGTCAGTTGTTGGACACAACGTGACAGGAATTGGAAACAGCCTGCATGGACAGGAGGATCAGCAGCACCTGAGCCCTGTCAGGGTGTCAGGAAAGACTCTTTCTCTCTGCACCACTGCCCTGCAAACCTGCTGTGACCTTTAATTACCTGACTGTGCTGGGCACATCCTGCTGAGACAGTGGCTGGAGGAAGGCCAGGGTGTATTTCCTGAGCTATTTGCCTTCCTTTTCCTTCCTGAGAGCATCCAAGCAGCAGCAGCTTTGCTGACAGGTTGATGCAATGGGGCCTCCCACCTCTTGCAGTTTGCTCTGCTGCAGGTGGCAGACAAAACCTGTCTGGTGCTTTACTGAGTGCCATACAGACCCACTGCACAGTCAGGCCACAAAACCACATCAGACAAATGATATCAAATTCAAAAAGACTATACTGTACATGCAGAGAGGACACCTAACCCAGCAGGGAAGGTGAGGAGCTGGGAGTCTCTGCTGCAGAGACAGCAGGGGTCGTGTGGGAATTGAAGATGCTTGTCTGGATTTAGATTTAAGTGTCCTCTTATATTTATATATTTTAATATCTTTTTATATATTTTAATTTTTTATATATATATACATTAAACTGTCAGATTAGTTATAAAATCTTTCCCTCTGCAACTCCTCTGATAATCATCCACTCCAGTAACTCAAAGTTTGCAGCTGCACTAAAACAGCCTCTCTGAACCCAGAGAGGTGATTTCAGTCTATCCAAATATTCAGCCAGTGCAAAGGATCAGACACAGAAAAGAAGGGAATGATTTGAGCTGGCACCAGTGAGCTCTGCCAACAGAAAGTCCAAGGCTGGAGAAGCAGCAAATTGAACTCAGCTCCCACTTCCCAGGACGGAGATCCCCCACCTGAGGAGGGCAAGTAAGAGAAGGCTGGAAGAGCATGGAAATGGGAAGGAATCATGTTTCATGATTAGCAACCCCAGGGGGGCATTCCCATTAAATCAGAGCCTGTCTCCCGTAGGGAAATGGGAAACTCATCCACTGACACCTCAATCTGCAGAAACTCCTCCACAAAGTCACTTTTTTCAAGACTCAAATGCTGCAGCTTTGGGGTTTCTTGAGCATTTCACACACAATACACAGCGTTGCATGTTCAGCCAATACTTATGGCTACAGCTCATGGTTTATGTCCCTGCTTCCTAACCCGAAAAATCCCCAAATATCATAACTAGCAGACGTTACTCACATTTGCAAATATGCACAGCCAGAAGGAGTTGCCTTTACGTGCTCAAATACATGTTTGTGAAAAATTTACAGTACAGGTCCTGAGGAAGATGAATTATTTTGGACACTGAATAGCTAAATCATCTTTCCAAAAGAAGTATTAAAAAACCCCAACCTAGCTATAATGGATTGTGGTCGTGCTAGAAAAGGGAAAATTCCTGTTTCCTTCCTCCCCAAATCCAGAATCCTCAAACTCAAAATTTTATGGAAAGAAAGAAAATCCTATTTTCTGTAACTTTTTAAAATTTTGTCTCCATTTTTTCAGCTTCAATATGCCAAACAGAAGTTCAGGGTAGTATGTGTTATTACCAAAGTACTATAAAATACGTAATATTTGCCTTGAAGAACCTGGCTTCTTTCAGTCATAGTTTGATTCCCAATTTATCCCATGTGCAGGTGTGATAGGGAGTGTTAAATCAGTCAGACACCTTTAGGTACACATATTTTCCAGGTGAACAAAATGGTCTCATTTTCCAGTGGAAAAACTTGTTCGCTGAAAAGTTCCTTCTACAATGCAAAACCTTGAATGCCTTGATCTTCTATCAACTACTTTCTGAACTCCACAGGAATTCTACGGCTGATTTAATAGAAAATACAACTATTTTAACCTTCCAATTGAAAATATACCTTGAGAACCATTCTGTGGTTCACACCTGTCTATGTTCCTCTCACAATTATCTTTGCTGGAATCCAGCATAACTGGATTTGCTATGGTGGTATCTCCATCCTCTAAGAAAAAATCCCTAAGCATGTATTTTTTGTATAAAAGGAGAAAACCTTTCTTGTGATACAAAGCATTACAAACCTTTGTATGTTTGATTATATAAAGTTTGATTATTTTCAATTACAACAGTACATATTGTAATACAAAAGAAACACGAAGTCTCAACAGTCTCGATGTTTATTGATTTAAATTCTTTTTTTTCAAGCAGTAGCTGCAATAACTGAAGAGCTGAATGGGCTAAATAGGTGAGCAAAGCTGTTCCTTCAGTAATTTTACCATTTCAAATGGTTTCTCTTGAAGGAAAACATCCCACTGGAACTGGCACAAGGAACCATTCCACAAAAGTATTTTGTCCCGTGTTTCAATTCAGACAGGACTGAGGGAGTTATCCCTCTCCACCTCTTCCTGAGGAATGACTGTATAATCGGACTTACTCTACAGCTTGGGCTCTGCCTGGCATGCAAACAACCCCTGGGGAAAACCTAAGAATAACAATTCTCTCCCATTTCAAACATTAATGTCTTCTCCCAAATGCACAAATTCTCTTTTTACTCTACTGATACACTGCAGACCCAAATAAACAGTAGTTCTGGAAATGAGAAATTGGTATAGCTAATTAAACTTCAAACTCCCCAGTAGATGGCCATGGATTTTGCCTCCCCAGTGAACAATTATTTGGGAGAATCACCGATGTACCAGGACAGACAGAACTAATCAGGTTCCTGCTGAGACCACGGAAGCTGCATTTAAGCTCAGCTCTAGCCCTGGACATTATTATCAGAGGGAAACGAATTCCAGAATGCACCCTTCTGGTGGAAACAAGACAAGTGAGCAAGCAAGCTGCTGAATCTTCAAACTGGTTTAAATTGGTTGGGCTCCAGTGACTCTCATAAAGCAAATCTCATTTATCCAAGTGGGGGCTGTGGCTCAGGGTTTGTGATTTGCAGAGTCGGTTAATGGGCTGCCTTTATTCATGAGCAAAAACTTCCATCACCATCTAAATGCTTGTTCCTCTAGTCCACATTGTGTTTAACTGAAAAATGGGGTCACAATTCAACACTGGGGCCAAGTAAAATGTCCAGTAATGGGTTTTGCATTATATCTTCAATTAAGTTTTGCCCCATCATTTTCTAAATTCTTCTACACAATAGATATAGAAACTAAAATGGACTTTTCAGCTACTTCCAAAGTGAGGAAGCAAAAGTAATACAGCCAGTTAAGTCTACAGAATGGAGATGGAAAGATTCAAAACAACATTACTGTAAAATTTTAAAAGGGGTTGTAAACCTTAATGCAAACAACCTAATGTCCCTGTTACATTCCTGCAACCTTATCTTTTCTGTGCTCCATAATAATGCATGAAACATTTCCTGCTAAATGCAGGAAATGAGGACACCTCACGCTGAGAACAAAACCTGCAGAAGCAGCAGAGCAGCTCACCTTGTAGGATGACCCTGTGCAGGGGTCACCGTCCTCGGGGCCGCACGTGTCGCCCTCCTTGGCAGCGACCATCCCGGCCAGGCAGCTGTTCTCCCGCACCGTGGACACACAGCACTGCTTCTGGGCAATCCTGCAGAGGGGCAGGGAGAACACACCAGCATGGCATGCAAAAACCCCCCGAGCTATTGGATTCATAACACATTCCACATATTTGGTCTCTCCGACAACTGGGGCAGAGGAGGGGCAGGGACTGAGCTCTGCTCTGGGGGGACCAGGGACAAGACTCAAGGGAATGGCTAGAGCTGTGTCAGGGCAGGCTCAGGTTGGATCTCAGCAAAAGCTTCTTCCCCCAGAGGCTGGTTGGGCACTGCCCAGGCTCCCCAGGGCAGTGGGCACAGCCCCAAGGCTGCCAGAGCTCCAGGAGGGTTTGGCTGATCCTCTGGGGCACAGTGCGTGACTGTTGGGGATGGGCCTGTGCAGGGCCAGGCATTGGACTGGATGACCCTTGTGGGTCCCTTCCAACTTGACATATTCTGGGATCCTGTGTGATGTGTAAATACCCCCCTGGCCCCCAGCTTGTCCCAGCCATGGTGTGTCACAGGACCAGGGCAGGGCCCGTCCCTGTGCTGGCACTGCCGAGGCCCCTCAGTCCTGTGTCCAGTTCTGGGCCCCTCAGGACAAGGCAGACATTGAGGGGCTGGAGTGTTTCCAGAGAAGGGAACAGAGCTGGGGAAGGGGCTGGAGCAGCAGGAGGGGCTGAGGGAGCTGGGGGGGCTCAGCCTGGAGAAAAGGAGGCTCAGGGGGAACCATCTGGCTCTGCAACTCCCTGACAGGAGGGGGGAGCCAGGGGGAAGTCGGGCTCTGCTCCCAGGGAACAAGGGACAGGAGGAGAGGAAATGGCCTCAAGCTGCACCAGGGGAGATTTAGCTTGGATATTGGGAAAATTTCTTCATGGAAAGGGTTGTCAAGTACTGGAACAGGCTGCCCAAGGAAGCAATGGAGTCCTCATCCCTGGAAGTGTTCAAAAAACATGTAGATGTGGTGTCTGGGGACGTGGTTTAGTGGTGGACCTGACAGTGCTGGGTTACCAGGTGCACTCAGTGATCTTATCCAGCCTTAATGATTCTCTGATTCTATGAATATTAGCATAATACAGAAAGTACCACTGGCCTTTGCAGGAGATATTTTATTTCTAGTAAAAGGTGTCCTGATAAATGCTCAAGAAGTCTTGTGTTTAGGTCACTGTCTCTCAAAGTCTGGTCACCAATATCCCTCACAACTCATCATTGTTTGTGTGACAGTCTCTCTTCCCCATGTTTTGTTTCTCAGAAGTATTTTGGAAGGTTTCAGAAATCAAAAACCAGACAGAAATCTTGTTCCATGGAAAGTGGGGAAAGAGAAACACACCTGTACACACTTCCTCATTCACCAGCCACAGGGCTGAAGCCCTGGACAGGGCTGGAGGAAAGCATCACATCATAACACACCTATGAACTCTCCTTTATACCACCACAGAGTGTAGCCTAGAATTTTAACTCTCCTCTAACTTTGGTTATCAAAGAGAAGGTTATGGGTGACTAGATCACTGTATATGAAATACTTTGGGAATGTACATTTCCTAGACATGGTGCTTCAAATCAAACATTTTAACAAGATTCAGTGAAGGCTGACATGATGAAAAATCTAAATGTCAAATTCCTAAATGGATTTTAGTAGATATTCATTGAAATACTAAAATACTCTTCCCCACTATTTTTAAGTCTATAGTGGATTCCTCTCATTCAAAGAGGGATGTGCCTCCTTCATACATATACAGAAGGGCAGATAAATCCCATAGTGCCTTTGGCTTTACTCTGTAGCATCATTTAGGTTAGAAAAGATCTTCAGGATTAATTGCCAACTGGAGAAATACAAATTTTTGAGCAATGAATTATTACTACCCAAATGTATTCAGGTATCAGTAATATAACTATTATTTCTTACAGAAGACATCCAAACTTTCATTACAATTTAAAAACCAATCAAAACTTACTATTGTCTGTAGAAATGACAAAATGCTACTAGAAGCATTTTTATATGCTCAAAGTATTTACTGTATTTAAACACTGAAATCTCTACAGATTCATGTTCTCTGAAATGTGACATTTAGCCATAAGAAATTCCTGGGGCACTGGAGTGTCATTAGCCACATTTTAGTATTTTTTACCTATCAGCACAGCTCAGTTTCAGCTCCTCTAACCCCGGAAAATGAACTGGGAACAGCGTTAACCACATTCTCTTGGCTTTTATCTTCTTCACAAACCTACTCTTTGCAGAGCAAATAAGTAAGTTTGTGGTTCAAAGAAGCTTCACAGCATTTCTGCTTCAGGAAAGAGTTAATGAGTTAAGATCAGTGAATGTTTTAAACTGCTGTGAATCTCTAACTGGGACACAGTGTCAGCAAAGAGCAGGATCCGTGCTGGGACAGCTGATGCAAAAGCCACCCAGATAAACATTGCTCTGTTATGATAAAACATATCAATTATAAGATAAAAATTACTATGCTGGGTCAGATGAGATTTCATCAAGCCTAACATCCTATTTCTGACACAGCCTGGAAGCACAAGCTCTGGGAGTATTTTTACATCTGACTATCAATTGATTATCTAAAGATTTCCTGTTCTTGCTTTAGTTTAAGTTCAGTCATCAAGTTACTGCCCATGATCTCATTTAGGCAGTCCCAGTGTCCATCCTGCAGCCCATGTTGTGGTCTCCAAACAGAGACAAGTCAAGTTGGGACATGAATGTCCAGAGACATCAAGATACATCAACAAGCAGCTTTAACAATGAAGTTTTTTGCCACTTGAACACCCCAAGAGGGCATTTGGAAACAACCTCGGTCTGCAACCTCCATATGAACAACTTACAGCAGACACAGGGGAAGCATCACTTCTCTGTGGGGACCAGTGACAAGACTCAAGGGAATGGCTGGAGCTGTGTCAGGGCAGGCTCAGGTTGGATCTCAGCAAAAGGTTCTTCCCCCAGAGGCTGGTTGGGCACTGCCCAGGCTCCCCAGGGCAGTGGGCACAGCCCCAAGGCTGCCAGAGCTCCAGGAGGGTTTGGATGATCCTCTGGGGCACAGGGGGTGACTCTTGGGGATGGTCCTGTGCAGGGCCAGGGGTTGGACTGGATGATCCTTGTGGGTCCCTTCCAGCTCAACATATCCTGGGATTCTGTGACTTGTTTGCCTCAGCCAAGAATATCAACCCTTTGTCATGGTGATTGTCACTTGTAAACCCAAATATTTATGGAAAAGTATGCTGGCAGAACAGGAGCTAATTTTTGAAATTCGTATCTATCTTCGATCCCCATCCCAGGAAGTGTCCAAGGCCAGGATGGGCAGGGCTTAGAGCAATCTGGTCTAGAGGAAGGTGTCCCTGCCCATGGCAGGGGGTGGAATGAAGCTTTAAGGTCTCTTCCAACCCAAACCAGTCTGGGATTCCAAGACTTTACTTTTTACCATCTTTAGATAGTGAGTTGAGTCAGAGGCAGACTCTTGGGAGCCTGCCTTTCTTCCAGCACCCAGATGGTGCCCCGGGGCTGGATCAGTTCAAGGTCACCAGCCCTGCACACTGACACTTCTCCCAGTGGCAGTAGCAAGTTTTTGTCCTGGCTTTCAAGGTTCTGAGGCCACATATTTGAATATTTTTTACATTAAATATTTTCTTTAGACGTAACATTTATAGGTGGGTTTAGATCTTTAAAACAGGGACACAACTGAAATTTTAGAAGTAAAACAGCTGAACCCCTCATCTCTTATTCCTTTAAATCCCAATAGATTCACAGGGACTGAAACATTTAGGATCTGGCTTTTTCATCTAAACACAGCCTCAGATGTGCAGGTGCAACTCATTAATGTATTGGATTTGCACCTACTTAGGCCAAGGCTGGAATTTTTTAATCTGTCTTGACTTCACAGACAGTTGGTATGTGTCAGTTATGTCATGCCAGACCCCAGTGGGGAGGATTTTCATCTCCCAGTGACTTCAGAAAGGCGTAATGATGCAAAATTTGATAAAAGTGATTATACCAAACCTTTTCAATGCTGTAAATGGTGGGATCACTCCTTGAGAATCTGAGTCTGGAGTAACTTTGCCTTCATCTCTCCCTAAGGCCTGTTTCAGACTAGGGGGAAGGGAATTGGATGAACTGCAGCCAGTGGAATATTGAATCCATGTTACTCTGCACCCACTCTCCTTCTCCTGCTGTGCAGGAGCCACCAGCAGCATTATCAGCAAGATCCCCCATGTAGCTGAACACAGGCACCACAACCAGGGGCCATTCACCCTGGGCAATAAACACACCATTTCATGACACAATTAACAATTGTACACTGCATTTAGCACTTGACAAAGGGAAGCCAAGCTCTGCCCTTCTATTTATCTGCAACTCCACAAATGTGCTGAGAACAGGGAAAAAAAATGTCCTCTGCTCACATAAGAGAGGAAAAAATCTTAACAGGCTTTTTTTAGAATAGATTTTAGGGAAATGTAGGGGGAAATCCTTCTTTCTAATTTGCCGTGACACATTGCCAGTCTACCAACAAATCAGACCATGAATGAAACCGTTCTCAGCCTCCTGGACATCACACAAATTATATTTGATTTCTCCTAAAGGACTGTTCTTTATTTTAACCCAAAAATGTTGGGGGTTGCCTCACATACCTGCAAATGTCACCATCCATTCCACTCACAGGGATTTCTGTGCACTCCCCATTGTCTATGGCCCACTGTTGTCCAGCTCCACAGCAGCTCTCAATCAACTCCTTCGTGGAACCTGTGTAAAACATACACCCAGAATTTTTTATATGGAATGGATTGGGTTTAGCTCTGTTTCCTTAACTGAGGAGATCTTTAAAATTGCAACAGTTCAGCCTTTTATTTTCCTTTATTTCCACATTTCATTTGGTTAAATGCAAAAAAAGAAACAGGCAACTGATACCTGAAGCATCTTGATATAATTGATCACCTGGTGATGCCTTTCAGGAAGGAACAGCAGAAGGAAATTAGAGTTTTAAATACAATAAAAGACATAACTGGTTTAAAGAAAACTCCACATTTGACATCTCTGAACAAAAAAACCTGTGAAAAATCATGCTTGGTTACCAAGCTGTAACAGTGTCCTCACTATCACAGGCTGGATTAGCTGACAGTGTCCCAGCCCTGCAGGGTTCAGGTGGTTTAAAACCATAATGAAAAGGGTTTGAGGACATAACTCTGCCTCTGCTAATGAGCTCCTGTAAAACACTGGCACCAGCATGCAGTGAAAGAGATGGATGTGCAGAATTGCTGCACTAGTTTTCACATTTTTTCTTGTGGATTTCCAGCTAAGATGTAAATTTGCAGGTTACAGTGAAATATGACTTAATTTGCAATATCCTACATCCCTGCTGGATAGAACAGACTAGGGCACATCACACTGAGCAGGAACAGTGTGTTATGGAGCCTGGACAGCAGTTTGCTTCATGCTCTGGGGTGCAAACACCAGGCACTGCCACAAACCAGCTGAAGAGATGCCAGTGCCAGGATCCTGCTCCATGGGGCACCGTGCTGGGGTATTGGGAACATCCCTCCTGCAACTGCTCCTGCTCTGGGAGCAGTTACACAGGTACCAGGAGAGAAAATGATTCAGAGACACCTTTTAGAGGGACATGAGGTGCATTACAAGTGCTTGGGGGCTGTGATTTTGATCTACATGTCAATGCACACAATAAAGATGATCTATCAGGCTCTCCAGAGTCCATGGCCCTGTGCTGAGCTGGAACAGCACCTGCTCTCTCCCTTGGCCCATCAGAAGTGCTCCAGTTCCTCTTAAAGCCATTTACATGGATATAAGGAACATTTTGTGCTTTTTAATCATATTTCCAGGCCAGTCTCTGGCATGGTTTGGTGTTACCAATGAGAAGGAAGAAAAGAAAACCAGCCCCAAGTTGATGGAAATGTGTGGGTGCAATGGACCTTGGGTAGCCCCAGAGCTGAGCTCTCCTTGCCCAACGCCCAGCACTCCACACTGCAGAACTATGTCTTTTCAAGAATCCATAGCCAGTTTTTACATCCATCACTTCTGATCGATCTAAATCACTTCTGCTTGCAGCAGGAGGGTGGAACCAGTTTCTCTGCAAGGATTTTAGGAAAAATGCCATTGCTGCAAACGGCCCTGCTGAAGGTGCGACGCTCTCCTGACAAGACTTGGCAACAAAACTTAACAACTGGGAGCCAAGCTCTGCTGGTCTGGCCTTGCACAGTTTTGATCTGTCAGGGAACTGCATTCAGGTTGGCAGGAGGACTGTGCAGTCATCCCATGTGAACCCAGCCCCAAACCCTCTCCTCCTGTGTGTTAACAGCAGCATTACAGGGCAGCTCCTCCAACACATACGGTTTGATGAAAAAGTTCATTGAATCCTTACTTTTGTCTGCATTTGGTACATGGTACCAAGTCAATATTTCCTTGCAAAATTGTAACACTTAACTATAAGTGAGGCATTTTTAGAAATGGCTGTATCTCAAAACAGCTGGGCATCCACACTGCACCATTCAGAAAAACACAGACAACCGAAGTTGCCAAACATTTCTGTTGCCACAGAACAGCAGAGTGGAGAAGGCTGGAAGGGAACACAGTGGGCCACGCACTTAAAACAGTTATTCTGTGTTTCAAACAACAGTGGGAGCACTTTTTATAGTGTGTTGTAAAACTAAGCAGTCATTAGATAGCAAGAGTAAGAAGTTTAAGTGGAGTGCTGTCTGCAGTGTTAAAAAATATTGGCGCTTACACAAATGGTTTGGATTGGAAGGAACGCTAAATCTCCTCTCCTTCCACCCCCCTGCCATGGGAAGGAACACATTACACTAGACCAGGTTGCTCCAAGCTCTCCCCCACCCTAAATAATACAAACCTCCCCAGCAGAAGGCTATTCCTTTGCACTTTCAACTGTTAATTTAGGAGAAAATATTAGATTTTGGAAACCAAAAAGGTCTCCCCAGTGTGGCTTGCTTTACAAAAAGCAACTAGGAAAAAGAAAGCCATACAAAATACAACGTTTATGATCGTCAAATGCTCACGAGAAAACAACTTTAAGGAACTGTATCTAAGAGAAAACAGTCTGTGTAAAATTCCTTCCCCATCAGTGACTGGGATGGATGGGTGAGGGGAGGAGGTTACACAGTGACAAGACACAGCTGCAAGCACCAGTGCCCAAACCAGTGGCACCCGTGGCCTGGAGCATCAGCCCCTGCACCCCCTTCACCCTCTGTGCCCCCCTCAGCCCTCGCCCATCTCTGGGTTTCGTTGGTGCATCAATAAACAGGAACCCCAAAAACACAGTCACAGTTTGATACTTGTCACTAAGAAGGAGAGTTGGGCTTCCAGGACAAAAATCAACCTTTTTGTGCCCACAAAATCCAGCTGTGTCACTGCCCGGGGTTCCAAAGAGCAGGGGAGGGGTGTTACTGCCAGGGAATGCTGTGGGAAAATCCCAGCTCTGCCAGGGCACACAGAGCTTCATCTCCACCCTGAGTCCTCACTCACATGCTGAAAACAATTAGGAGCAAGGGGGCAGGAGGGTGCACTTCACCCTATTGTGAATTTTATTTGTTCTCTTTGGGGAGAAACAACCCAACCCCGATTTGAAGCCACTTTGCTCTCCCCCCGTGTGGCCCAGCTGAGGGGGTTTGGTGACCAAAGCCATTCCTGTCCCCCTACACTGCCCCAGTCACCTCACAGCCCAGGGCACCAGAACAAACTGCAGCCAGCCTGCAATCCATGCAATGCCTTCACTTCACACAGCACATTAACAATGGCAAATATTCCTGAGCCCTGAGAGCTGTCTCAGGGGTCAGAGCTGCTCTGTGACACGAGAGCATTGATCTGATCAGTTAAACTGGCAGGAAATACACCCAGCGCCAGGTAACTACAAAACATTGCTATAAAATACTTCTTTAACATCGTTTTAATTCACTCCCTTGATGGAAACTCCACTCATTTAACCAAGCACTGAAATACATTTGTTGCTCTTGCTAGAACACAAGAATAGAGCAGAATTTACTTATCTATATTGCAGTAATCTACATGATTTATAATGCAAATAAAAGTGAGTTACTCATTCCTCACTAAAGATTCAATATCAGATTGCTCTCCTGAAGAGTCACACTATTAAACAGTCATATTTGCAAAACATATTCCCTTTTGTTGTGATCTTATGAATAATTAAATCCTGAATGAAGCTATAATAAAATGATCAAATATTGCATTTTATCTCAACCAGGAATTTAAAAAAAACACCTAAAATAACTTATAATAGGGCTCACAGTCATCACAGTCATTAGCCTGGATTCGTAATATTTTAATTCTCCATTAGCAAAACTAAATATATACAACTGGATACATGCACAGGACTGAAGATCACAGAGCTTCTACTCTGGATGGAGACTTTCAGCTCTATGTATAACAGACTTTGAAATACTTAAACATTCAAACAGAGCTTTGTTTATTCGGGGCTTCCATTATATTAAGCAGATTTAGAAGCAGATTTGCATCTGCTTAGGGAAAACAAAGTAATTTTATTTGAGAACTCCATAATCCTGATTTTTTTAACACTGTATGACTCTGATACTTCATAGAGTAATTTCATGAGACACCTGTTAATAGATAATTTGCTATTTATAGATTTCTTGACTAGGGAAAAAAAGCCTAATTTCTGTCAGGCTGTATCACAGAACAGCAGCACTTCTTGCAATTCAGGAACTCATTCCTGCAATTATCACTTTGAAGATATGAACTGAAGAACATTCTGGCCTAATCTCCAAAATTGGTGTATTCTCTTTTTTTAAAAACATTGAGAAATTAATTCAAATATTTAGAAAAACCTTTTCCTATCAAAGAATTTTAACTCCTCCCTGTCTGTGCTTTAAAGTTGTCTCTATGACTGATCCAATCCATTGCCTCCCACCCACTCAGGGACACATCCAGGTTTTCCATAGTCCTATGACAGACATCCTAAATCTTCGTTAGCGAAGCCTAGCCATGATGATGATGACAGACATGCTGCTAAGCAGGAATTTCAGCCTTCAGCTAGAAAAATCTGCTATGGGTTTAAAAATGTGTGTATTTTATAAAGCATAGGCTAAGCTCAAACATCACACTGAAGAAAACACACAATTAAAGGCTACTTAATTGTTTCCTCCCACTGACATAGTGACCCATAGGTTTGTTAGAGCAACAAAGGAGACAAAAGGGATTTTCAAAAACCTTCCTCCCCTTTTCCCTCACAGTGTTCACAAATTATGTTTCAAGAGTGATAAAACATCAACTCTAGAAGGTCAAGAAGGGATAGCATATCTCAGTTTCTTGCCAGAGCTTTTTTCACACTGAACTTTCCCTGACTTGAGCTTCACCTGAGTATTCCACTCGGACCGTTTCAGTGTTGGACACCTCCAATTTCGTTGCTTCCTCCCATCCTCCCCTCGGGTTTGCAGCTCTGCAGAACATTTGCATGGACTGAATAACTCCCACTGCGCAGATCCCATTCTCTGAGCACACACACTGACTGGCTGGCTGAGCTGTCAGGCAGCTCTGCCCACCACTCTGGTCCAAGGGTTTCTTTTGTCTATGGAGAACAGACAGACCTTAAAACTTGAGCACTTCCCTGTGAGGGTGGAGAGGCCCTGGCACAGGTTGCCCAGAGAAGCTGTGGCTGCCCCAGCCCTGGAAGTGTCCAAGGCCAGGCTGGACAGGGCTTGGAGCAACCTGGGCTAGTGGAAGGTGTCCCTGCCCATGGAACTGGATGGGCTTTAAAGGTCTCTTCCCACTCAAACTATTCTGTGATTCCTCACATTATGGGAGCAGTGAACACTGACCCACCACAGTAACCAACCCATCTAAGCCTCCCACCCATGAGGGGCAAGTGATGGGTTAAATTTGGCCATTGGCTTTAACAGTACCATAATTTCATTTACTTTAAATAAACAGTTATTTTCCCTTCTCCTGAAGTTATTACAGGAGCCACAACAGATTAAGGAGTCTAAGATAATAATTTTTATCTACAGAGACACCTGTGTAAGGCAGACACAGTGCAGAGGCCTGGATAGACCCACTTGGTCCAAGCTGGAGGTAAAGTTCAAAACTGATATTAATCCCAAATAAGATGACCTGTCAGCCAGGGAAAGTCACTGCACTGCATTCCACAGGGAGCATGAATCACCACGAAGATCAGCATGCCAGGGGCAGGGTGATGTTACCAACTCCATCTCTTCCTAATTTCAGCTGTTAATTGCTGGATCAGCACCCACGTGTGAGAGAGGCAAAGTTCACACCCCATAACTGAGCTGAGCTCTTGGTCTTAAGATGAAGCATCCTATTCCATTCCTATGCCTGGGGAAAATAGTTTATCTTCCCCAAAACTATAGTTCTTACACTTGGAAGGGAGGGGAAGGGCGGATTAATAACCAACAAACAACACAGGATCTTACAAGGAAATGAGTTTCTGCACTAAGATTAATTCTGATGTGGAAACTCAGAGATGAGACACTCCATTAGGGCACATCTTCCTTCTGAGGACCTCACTGCTCATCCCCACAGGCAGTGACAGCCAGGACTCTCGAGACATAACACAATTCTGAAAAAAGCCACTGCACAAACTGCCCAAGTCCTGAGCTGGCACAAATCACCCACCCCACAGAGCCTGGCAGAGCAGTCCCATAGCCCAACTTCACCTGTGGGAAGGTCCCTCAACATCAGTCACCTGCAACATTGGGGTAGTTTTGGGCACCACAATATAAGGAAGATATGAAGCCATGAGACAGTGTCCAAAGGAGGGCAATAAAGATGGGGAAGCTGGAGGGGAAGCCATATGAGGACACTGAGGGCACTTGGTGTGTTCAGCTGGAGCAGAGGAGACTGAGGGGAGACCTCAGTGCAGTTCCAACTGCCTGGGCAGGGGCAGAGGAGGGGCAGGGAATGAGCTCTGCTCTGGGGGGACCAGGGACAGCAGCCAGGGAATGGCTGGAGCTGTGTCAGGGCAGGCTCAGGTTGGATCTCAGCAAAAGGTTCTTCCCCCAGAGGCTGGTTGGGCACTGCCCAGGCTCCCCACGGCAGTGGGCACAGCCCCAAGGCTGCCAGAGCTCCAGGAGGGTTTGGATGATGCTCTGGGGCACAGGGGGTGACTGTTGGGGATGGGCCTGTGCAGGGCCAGGGGTTGGACTGGATGATCCTTGTGGGTCCCTTCCAACTTAGCACATTCTGGGATTCTGTGATGCTGTTTAAGGTACCAGGCTCTGAGAGCAGGTAATGAGTCTCTCCTGCAGCACCCAGGGGGTTTGTGCCTTCCCCAGGAGCAAAGCAGGCTGGCTCCTGGGGTGCTGGGAGGCACCAGCACCTTCCCACACCTTAGAACAAAGCTGTTCTTTGGGACAGAAGCTGATCCAGCAGGATGGGCTGCTTTCACCTGCTGCAACCACCCTCACCCACCAGAAATGAGTGCAGAAAGAACAGAAGTGGAACAGAGCAGAACAGGAGCAGTTTTCATCACTTTCCATAAGCACACACAGACAAGGAAGGGATCAAAGCAGTGTCCTGCCTTTCCTGTCTAGTCAGGGCTCATGACTTGTTTCCCACTCCCTTATTAAAAAGCCCCAACAAATCTACCTTGAAAACATGTTTATAGGCTTACATACATCTATCTTCCCTTTTAAAGGAAAGGGTATTTAAAACTGCAATGCAGCCAGCACATACATTTTACACAAATTGTTTGCTCACACTGGAGAAAAAGGTGTTGTATTTCCTCGTCAAATACCTGCCTGAGAACATAAACCCATATATTATGAAAAATAATGAAAAAGAACCTCACAGAAGAACTTGAAGGAGTTCTTCAGATACTGAAAAATAACTGTTTCCAGTGGGTCTTTTTCCCGCTCCAATCTCTTCAACATTTAAAGTTTTAATAAATAAATTACAAAGTACTGGAGCTTTACCCCTAAATAGGTTGTCATTCCTTATCTTATCAACAGTCTGAGAGGCTTTATTAAATTCCCTCATTGAATTTCACCATTTAGGTGTGCAGTGCAACATGTTCTTAACTTGATTTATCTGAGATGGCTGGGAAGACATTTTAATGAGTAAGGTAAAGACAAGAAGAACATTTATTTTGGCAGAGACAGGGGAGGGGAGAATGACAACAGAGCCCCAAAGCCAGCTGCTTTCACTCCAGACTGAGCTCTCACTTACGTCAGGAGGGCTGGTTAAGCTCTTCCCAGGACCTGTTCCCGGAGAAATGAGGGATTTACTCTGTGCAGGTTCCTGCAGGCTCCTCCAAGGGCCTCGGTGTTCAGAGTATGTTTGACTCTAAATCCCACTGAAAGGAGAGCAGTGCTCCAGTGTTTCCATGACCAAACCCCTGTTAGCTCAGGATGGGGCTTTATCCCACAGGCACTCCTTGGACCTTGAGGCTCCTCTCCTCAGAAAGAACAAAAAGCAGATCACAGGAGAAACACGGGCTGAGCTGAGCATTCAACACCCCATGGCCTCAGTCCAGGACCTCATCCTTCTCTCCTCTTTTCCACCATCCTCTTCTTGCTGGATTCAATCTCCCATTCCCTCACCACAGCAGTGTAAGGGAGGTCTGTCACACTTGCAACAACCTGCCTTCATTTTAAACTTCATCCAGCAGAGTGTTTTCCTGAGCTCTCCCTCATCCTCTGAAGTCACCTGTGTCTCTCTGGGAATCCATCCACCATCCATCCAGGACGAGTCCCTGTTATATTGCCTTCACTCCTTGGGAGGCATCTGCTTTCTATTTCAACCTGAAAACATTCTGTTTCCTACATTATTCTTTTTCAGGAATTCCTTATGCTGGCTTGCTTGGCAAAACACAGAGAGCTATGTCTGCCCAGAGGCACAATGAAAAACTGGATAAACCAAACCCAATATTCTCATTTCACTACACACTGAACAACAGAGACATACATCAACACAGCCTCAGCCAGGGTTGTTTGGCAGATTTTGTTCAAAGTGTGAATGAATAGCAACTTTATATTCCCCCTGGCTTTAGTTCTGGATAATCCTTGTAAGTCAAAACTTGTATTACCTGTGCCAGAGGTCAGATAATTTAGACAATGTTTGGTCTTCAACGTTTCCATGACAGAATCCTTTATTAGCTCCAGGTTGAGAGAAGGAGGGGGGGGGGGAGGGCTAAATAAATTCTTTAACCTTTTTCACCAGCTAAGAACCCAAGTAATTCTTCTTCCTGCCTTTTAAAAATGTGGCTCCTTTTGCTGTATCTTCTGTCCCTGAATCTGAAGGGGAACAGTTCCTACACAATCACCCTTCTATTGGCTACAGTAATAACTCAGAGCAGGCAGAATATTTCTTGCCCTTCAGCATAGTCTTGGCTGTATTTTCCCCCTCAACCTTCCTTCCCCAGATATTGCACAGAGTATATTTATGCTGGCTATTAACTTTCAAAAGAGCTGAGGCTTTGGAAAGCCTGGTTCCGATTATCCTTTTAATTCCTGTCTAAAGAATTTTATCTTGGGGCAGAGCATGCTTTTTGCATGCTCTGTTTTGTGGCCAGGTAGGCTCCTTCCTTCAAAGCATTTCTGCCAGCCCTGTTTAATTTTAAAGTTAAAATTCAAAGGAATAGTGTTTATCAGGGAATGTAGTCAGGGACTGCCTGTCAGAGCACTTGGGAAAATTAGGCAGGATCCCTGAAATCTGCTGGAACTCAAACACTGAGTAAGCCAAGCACTTTCAGTATGTTCTTAACTTTGCATTGAGCTGAGGTTGTAATGGCAACTAAATTACAGAAATTATATTCCTTTTTCCTAAAAAATATCAAGGTAAACAAACAAAGAGGCAAATTGATGTGTGTGTAAGGCCTTCATTTAGCTTATGTGAGCCCCTTACTTCTGTATGTTTATCTATAGAAAAAAATGCATTAATTTCACCACATAACCAACCATTCAAACCACACACTGCAGTGGAAGGGACAGCCAACCATTAAGACATCTTACTGCTTTAAATTTTAAGAGTGTAGCAGTGAAACAGGTCTTTGTTTTGGACTAGGAATGTTGATGAAGGACAAGCCAAGCTGTGCTTTACTGTGCCATTTTAGAGTTCAATTGCTTAAAAACACTAGACACGCTTTAATCATGTAAATACAAGATTTGATTTCATATCCATGACATTGAAATTGTATTTTTGGTTAAGTCCTGAAGGAGGATTGTACATTTGTATGTGAATCATATCTGATCCCCTGGGGCACAGCTCACACTGCACACACCACAGAGCTAACCCGTGATGGGGAACTGGTTATGAATACTCACATGAAGCCAACCCCAAAGTTCAAACACCTTTCAGGTTGCCCTTGTGAGCTTTTAGGTACTTAAATTTTGCAACTTTGGCACCTGAGAACAAAAATCCCCAGCAGCTGCCCAGAGCTCAATCTGCTTCCCCCAGTGCAACACACGCAGCACAGGCTAAAAATACACCCCTGAGCTGCACTCCAGGAGAGCCCATCCAGAAACTGTTCACAGAAAAACTCTTGAATTAATTCAGGAGGAAAAAAAAAAAAGCCAAGATTTTCTTTTTCCTCGTGGCCAATTCATGCAAAGTAGAAAAACAGTAAAATTCATCAGAGGAGTTATTCAGTGTGAATTGAACGCTCATCTCTATTCAGAACATCACCAAACAAACGGGGCAGATTCACTCACTGACTCATCCCCAGCTGCTGGTGTCAGCTTGTTTTCTCTGCTACATTGCTCAGAACAGCTTTCAAAGCACCTCCACAGGGTATGGCAGCAGCCCTTGAAAAGGTAAGGAGAGATGACATGACACAACAGCATCAGTGACCTGAACACGCCCCAGGAGCCTGCTGAAGTATGTGCCCTCCAGCTCTGCTTGGGCTGAGCATTGTTGACCAAAATTGCTGAATATCAGAGGAAGGAACCTCTGAGTTTCATTAGGTTTCTAATTAGCGCGTAGGGATGTTAAACAGAACAGAAAAGTTGTTGTAGGGCTCCATGTCCTTTACTCCTTGCTAGTACTTGTCAGGTTTATAATCATAAATTACAAAGTTTCTTTACTTTATGATGTTCTGAAGAGCTCTGTCATTTCCTCAGGCTTTTCTTTATGAAGTTCTGCAATCGGGGTTTGGGCAAAAATTTCAGCAGCAGTGATTGTGGCCCAGGGCACTTCCTGCATTAATGACAGGCTGGAGGAGCTGATGGCCCAGGGTTCTGCCTTGATCCAGTAACCCCAAGGAGGTTTAAATTCTCCAGGATGCACCCACTGGCAGAGCAGTTATTGTAAAGGAATTTCAGTGGGATACTTAAGTCAACAGCAACAAAACAAACTTCCTTTTATCCCTCACAAAAGTAGGAGGAACTATTAATTTGAATGGGCTGATAATGATGTTTAGATTGTTCCTGGGGAATTTAGCACTCCTAGCAGGAAGCACAGCAGGAAATCTCTCCTTTCCCATATAGTTTGCCTCAGAACCACAGCTCTTTGGAAACAAGGGGTTTCAGTTCCCTAAGAAAGTAATGATTTGGGGTAGAAATTAGGGAAATGGACTTTTTAACTTCTAAATGAAGCATCTTGTTTGATGCTGTTACTGTGGTTTCACACAGGAGTATTGGGTGACTCATTTTGCTCATTCCCACTTCAGACTTTGCCTCCAGCTCAGACTGGAGGTGCATCTCAGTGTAACCCCACTGGAGCCTTTGGCCACAACACACCAGAGAAATAAAATAAATTCCTTAAGTCCTTCCTGTCAAAAATCTCCAGCACTCAGATCCCACACAGAATTCCTATGTTCTGTTTCAACTCTGTTTTCCTAATTGAACCTAGCACGGCACTCTGGTATGTGTTCATCAGGATAAATGACACCACTGTATTCCTGCCAGCTCTGTTACTGAAGTCACCCTCACACAAGGCAACATTTGCAAATGATTGTAAATTCTGGCAGAAGTGGCTGTTTTCACCTAAAGATGGGCTTTGACCCCATGCCCACGGAGGCCTACAGGCCCTGCCTGCTCCTTTACTACAAATTAAAGCACAAAGCCCTTGCATACAGAGTCATAGAACCCCTAAGGTTGGAAAAGACCTCTGAGATCACTGAGCCCAACCATCCACGCAGAGCCACCACCGTGCTCGCCAAGAGTCCCAGGTGCCACATCCACAGGTTTGGAACACTTCCAGGGATGGTGATTCCAGCACTGCCCTGGGTGGCCTGTGTCAATGCCTGACAACCCTTTCCATGAAGAAGTTCTCCCTAATATCCGATCTAAATCGCTCCCGGCACAACTGGAGGCCGTTTCCTCTTTCCCTGGGAAAAGAGACTAACCTGGCTCCCCCCTCCTGTCAGGAAGAGAGCGAGAAGGTCCCCCCTGAGCCTCCCTTTCTCCAGGCCAAACAACTCCAGTTCAGCCTGGGGTTGTTTATATGTAGAATAACTATGAACATGTTTATATTTAGGCAGTGCAGCAGCACTGATGAAACTCAGACACGAGCTGAAGTCCAGTGCTGACTCCAGCCCTGTCAGAGCGAGCGCGGGGATGACAGTGCTTCCTACAGGGAACAGCCAACAAGGAACATCTGTCTCCTACAAAGTATGAAATAATCACAAGGATGTTGTGGATACATCGGCATTTCATTAGCTGACAGCTTGTATCTGTCTCTTCAGAAACTCTTCAGCCATCTCAGCACTTTATGCTTTGTGGGAGCTGCACAGACAGTCACAATCCTTCTCCTTCCCAAGCTCTTACACCACCGAAACAAGGATAAACATGACTGGACAGACTGGTCCAGCTTAGCCATTCATAGGAGGGAAGAGGGACACGATGTGGTTCCACCATCCCACATGCAGCACCTGAAACAGGCACAAGTGAAATCTCAGCTGGAAGTGGATCTCCCGCAGTGGACTCTGGCTCACACCTCCTACTTGGAAAACACAGACTGCAGCCACATTTAAAGGAATTTACATCCCCATCATATTTAATTTAGGAAATGGAGAGGAAGAGAGAGAAAAGGGACTGACTTGTGAAAAGCTCCAAATATGTGATTTAAAAGTGTTTTGATGCATTTGGGATAAGGTGGAAGATTCTAATGAAGGGTGGAGGAGTCTCTTCATCTCTCCCACAAAGACTCCTCACAGTTACTGCAGGAGACAACTAAACCAGAGTAAAGGAAAGTATTAAAAGAGGCAGAACTTTACATACCACTTCATCAATATTTTTCCATAAAACCAGACTTTATTATTTGCATGTAAATAGGTAAAGAGTCCACTGCTGAGTTTCTTTCTTTTTTAATATTTGACCACACACTGGGAAAACAATGTCCATTCCCACACAGCACCTGTGCAAATTATAACTGAATGATCAAAATACTGAACTTTGGAGTTTCATAGATAGGTTTCTAGTTCAGGTCAGCCTGTTAAAAGCTCATGGTAAGTCTGCATTAGTGCTGCCCTGGAGGCTGTTGAAAATAAGATCCATACAAGGTACATCAGAAAGGAACAAAGTGTGTAGATAGTTAAAGCCAGAAAAGTCTGGACATTGCTGTAAAAAGAAAGTAACTCCTGGAGTCATCAGCTATGAAGTAGGGATAGAAGTGGTTGGGACACTGGGCTCTTGGTAGCTGAGGGGTTTTGGAGCACCACCAAGCTGTACAGACCCATGTGGACAAGCACAACACTCAGGAAGGCCATGGTCCCTCCTATTATCCTCAGAATTTTCATTATTAACAACTGTGCTCCCCTAGATGAGTTAGGCAATAGCTTCCATCAGGACAGTGTTTGTACCACAAAATGTTCATGCAGAGTCAAGCTTTTTAATGTTCACATGTGTTTAAAATAGAAGTTTTTCTCACACCCCTCTCGAGTTCTCAATTAATTCCCAAGGAAAATGAGCACAATCCTTGTATCTTCACTGAGAAAGGAAATGCCCGTTTTTTCTGGGGAATGGAAAAATACATTCACAGCCCAACAAAGCATAAATTTTATCTTCACATATTGAGAAACTACTTCATGCAGAGCTGCTTGCACGCTGAAGAGCTACAAACACCAGCACAATGCCGGTAACTCCTGACACGTTGTTAAAAGCATCATTTACAGCCTACATTCAGTCTAGAGATGGTTTCACAGCCTCCAGTGTGTGGTTGCCACCTCAGCTGAGTTTCAGTAATCCAGCTGCTTTTTCATCCTTTAAATCATAGAATCATGGAATGGTTTGGGCTGGAAGGGACCTTAAAGCCCATCTCATCCCATCCCCTGCCATGGGCAGGGACATGTTCCATCAGACCACGTTGCTCCAACCTGGCCTTGGACACTTCCAGGGATGTGGAAGTGTTATATCAAAGGAATATATTTATATCCTGCACAGAGACCAAAATCACTAGGCAGATTTTACTTTTTCAGTGCTTTTTTCTTCTTGTGTCAGTACACCTCAGGAAAAACAGATTCTTTAAATAAGGTTAGAGAGCACTGAGAAGATAAGTGAAAGATAAACTCACAGCCTCTTTAGATTCAGGCCAAGAGGAGAAATATCTTATAAACACTGACCCCATTCTGTAAAAATGTAGATTTTTAATTCTGTAGCTGATTTAATCTAATTTATTTTGTTATTTATGTACACATAGTTCAATCAGCATATACAGGTCTTTTATATACTCCTCCATAGAAGCAGGACTCTGTATAATATTTGGTTTCTCCAGCAATTCCAAAATTCTGACTTCTTGCTGCTGAGATCTATTTTGTTTTTATTTGGGTTTGGCAGTTACACCTTTCTCTGCTGTATGTGCAACCTCAAATGGAAGCAAAATGGGGCTTTAAAAGCAAGATACAACACTAGGGAGCACCCATAGGCAACTCAGAGACCTCAGTAAAGTGCCAGTGGCATCTCCTCATTTCCTTCCCCTCATTTCTCTCATCAGATGTAATTTCTCTTTATGAGCCTCCAAAAAATCCTCTCATCTCAAGAAAGGCCTCTGACAAACCAAGTAGTACATCCCACACGTCCCAGCCTTGGAGGCAGGAAAGGAGGAGGAGTCCCTGTGGGAAAGATCCTCCTCACCTCTGCCAGGCTCCAGGTCGGGCTTAAACCCACTGACTCAACCTCAGTAACTCCTGAGAGGGAAATTCTGCCCCTCCCAGCACTAAATCTCCCATGTCTGAAGGCTTCAGAGGTGACCCCTGCTGTGACTCAGACAAGAGCTCCAGACCCACGAGGTGAGACCTCTGTGCTCTGCTCTGCTGCATTTCTCCAAGGTCCAGCAGCTGCCAGGCCTCTTCCCACCCTCCACTGCCTCCACCACCCATGAACTGGGCAAGACCTTCATGGGAAGGAGACAGGGAGCCACGTGCAGGACCCCCTGGAATGGGACAGCACATTCTTGGCTGTTTCTGGGCACCACCAGCTCCCTCCCCCCGCCAGGAATGCATCTTTCTTCATCAAGGGACAGGGTCAGCTTGGAACTTGCTGCTTCTCCCAGTCAACAAACACTCTTTGTTAATTGTCAGCTGTTTCCTAATCACTGCAAGACATCAGCTTTCACATAGGACAAGGGTCAAGCAGGGGGGAAAGGTGAAGAATTGTTCCCCTCTACCACAGAGTTGGAAATACAGGACAAAATGTGACTTCTGTGCCCCTCTGTGTAAACCTGCAGTGAGGAAGAAGAGGGGTGGAGGGAAGATGGGGTGTATATGATGATAAGAGCATGCCAACACATCCCTTTGCAGTGTCTGCAAACCAAAACGAAAGCCCGAAACTCTTTGCACATCAGAGAGGTGAGTCCTTAAAAATTTGAAGAAAAACACCCATGTTTCCAATACAAGAGTGCTCTGGAAGGCCACTGACCCAACCAGCCCAAGCTGCAGGTACTTAAGATGCATTTTGATTTGAAGGATGAGATGAAGCTTTCTGAGCTGTCCTATGCTGTCCCTACAGCTCTGATGTTCCGTTCAAGGTCATGGGAGAGGCTGTTCTGCAAGGGCAGCACAGCTAAAGGTTAAAGCTGCCATGGCAGGGGCAGCTCCAAAGCTGCTGGGGGAAGACCCACTCTGAGCAAGGGTTAGGACCACCAACAGAGCTTACTGGCAAGGCTGCTTTCAGGGAGGAGTTGTTTGTTTTAAAATTCAAGTTAAATGCACTGCAACCACATTATAATGAAAGATTGGCTATCTGGCAAAAGACAATAGAAACCCTCTGGGGATCACAAGCTTTTGCGGCAATTTGTTACAAAAACTTTCGTATTAAAATATGAATATTCAGCTTTCAGCAACAGAAAAGTGCCATCCACATGTGTCAGGTTAGGACCTCTCTGTTTAATCTTCTTGTCTCATGCAGGGGGCAAAGGCAGTGCTGTCCCAGCTGTGACCAGGGGCTCTAAACCACAGGGACCCAGCTGTTGGGATGGCCAGGAGTAACTGCAGCAGCCACAGCCCCTTCCAACACTGAGCAATGTCATCTGTGTCCAGCTGGAGTCCTGGAGCTCTTACCCTGGAAGGTTTCCCTGTTTCACTACTGGTTTTTGTTTCAGGAGTCCCTTAGTCTTCTCCCTTTCCTACCTGCACACTTTAGTCCTATTTTCCTTGACCCTCTTTCCTTATCTCCCCCCAAATGCCATCTCTTCTTCCACATCTTTCTGGAAACCCTCCAACAAAAAAAAAACAACAAAAAACAACCCCAAAACTATCCATTTTCTCCAAGTCAGGACACAAAACAACCCTCCACCAAGTCCACCTTGACTGATCTCCTGGCCATGCCCTGCTCATACAGTCTATGTGTTCCCCCTTTATGAGTCCTAAACCTCTTTCCACGTTCACTGACTCAGCAGAGCTCCTGATTTCAGCCAGGACTCATACTGCTCCGTGTATTCCAAGTGCTTTCCCAAGTGCCATGAGCTCGTATCCCCAGGTACTGAGGGTTGAGGGAGCAGATCCAGGATGCTGTTGGCACCTCCCCACCCCACTGCACAATCCCTGTTTGCAGCACCCGAGCCAGGGGGTGAAATCAAAGGACTGTGACACTTCCACTGAATCCACACAATTGAAGAGATTTTACTGCAGTTCATTGCCTTTTACATGACTTCTAATCTCCAATGTTGGCACAAGAACTGACTGGCAGTACAACCCAGTGAATAACAGCTCAAAAACTTGAGAGAACATGGAAACCTGAGTTAACAGCTCCATGAATTCCCAACGATATTAAGATCTCTTACATTTACAGTGGGTGAAGCACCACTGCCTGGCGTGGTGTAACCACTTCTGACTGAGGGCTAATTACTTTTCCTCATCATCATCTGTTAAAGTAATGATTAGCACAACTCTCTGCACTTGATTCAGGGAGTAATTTTGTTAGGAAGTAATATTTAATACTGAACAGAGTGAAAAGAAGCCTCCTACATACAACTGTGCTTTCCACATCCTCTTCTCTCTACAAAAGTCCCCATGTGATAGTTGCTTAATTTCCAAGGCTTTATGTTAATTTACATTTATGATACAAAAAAGTTCAATGACATCAGTTGTCACTGAGAATCGGTATTAGAAAAAGTTACCCTGCAAACCTCTCTACAGTGGGGTTGGTACATAGAAACCAACTGCAAATGAGGAAAATACATTGGCATTTAAACACTGAAGGTTACATTAGTTCCCAAGAGTCAACTGGCCTCAGACAAAATCATCCCAAAAGCCCAAATTGCCCAGTTCTCTGCCAGCAATGATCCAACTCAAACAGAAAACGCCACCGACAGGTAAGACTTTCTAAATGCTATTTCCATGGACTACTTCCAAAACACTTCATATGTTTAAGAAGTCAATTAAATTTGATATGTTTGCTTGACATCCAGTGATATTTGCTAAAAAGAAAGACTCCACATTTTTAACTCTTGATGTAATATTTTCACAATCCAGTCCAGATACCAAAACAAGTCACAAACTGAACTTAAGGACTGTGTACTCAGCACCATCCAATATCAACTCTGCTGGAGGAATGCAGTGATCTGACATTTTACAAAGATACACCTACAATCAGCAATTAAAACAATTATTACTGATTGTAACTCCAGTCACAGCTCCCAAATTCTCAGTGCGTCCTGATTTTTCTCCATTGCAATGCATCCACTTTTTTAGCAACTATTTTATTACTTTAAATTCTGAGGACAGACTGACCTGACACCAATTAGAATGGCTTCAAGCTGAGGATGCTTTCCCTTCAACATGGCCATAATTTAAATCCCAGCAGTCTAACTCACAATAATCTCTTAATGTATATCTCCAAAATCTCCTCAGTGCCTCAGGAACTGTTTTGGCTGCTGGCAAGAGGTATCATTCCCATCTATAAAGATATGTACAGCATGGCTGAGGTCATCTTCATGTCATACAGATCTCTTCTCACATGACTTGTTCCTTCCTTTTTCACCTCAGATGAATAAATGGGTCCATCCCACACCACCTTTACAGAATGCTTTTTTAAAGTAGGACTCAAGCCAGCATGCAATTTTTATATATTTTTAACCATCTTATCAAGGTACTTTTCCCTTAGTACTGGAAATCTTCATTTACCAGAGCTGGTGCAATACAAACCCCCTCTTCCAATCCTTCTTCCCCCATATAAGAAAAGATGATGTAACTTTTCACATTTTACAGAATCATTAAATCATTTAGGTTGGAAAAGATCTTTCAGATCAGCAAGTCCAACCATTAACCTAAAAACCACGTTCATTTTCTTTTTGTAAGTGGCTGGATTTGAGGAAAGGAGGATACAGGGACGATGACAAAAGAGAAAACTGTGGTTTTCTCAGAGTCCCCTGGGCTCTGAGAACAGCAGGGAGGGACAGACTCCTCCAGACAACAAGGCAAAACATCCCAGTTCATTCCCTGCCCCACGTCACACTCTCGAAGTTTGCCAGTCCTCGTGCCAAAAGCCTCAGAGGTGCCAAGTCCCATCAGCTGCCAAGCCAAGGGGAGGAGAGGCTGCAGGCAGGCTCTGCAGGGAGGTGCCAGCAAATTCCCTGGAGCTGCACGGATGGGCTGACACACCCAGGGCCTGGGATGACCCTCCACATGGAATGGCAGCTCTGTGAGCTGCTCCTGGGCCAGGACCACGCTGTGGTGGTCCAAGGGCAGAGCCCATGGCTGGGGGGCACCCAAGGGCTCCAGAACAGCCCACACTCCTCCTCCAGCCGGGAAGGAGCCAACAGATATCCTCCCTAGGCTGCAGTTATCCTTTGCCAGCCATCCCCAGCTGCTGCTCCAAGGAGGAGTTTGTGCAGACTGTGTGTGTTGTTTGCCTGATTCACTCCAAGTGTGGAACCATCCCCACCTCCCCCCAGGAGACCTGGCTCCATCAGCTCACAGGTATGAGCACTGTTAGGCACGATTTACTTCCACACACAAGTTTATTTCAGCAGAGACGGAAAAAAATAACAAAAAAAAAAGAAGAGGCCAGCCACGTGTTCTACCAGATCAACTTTCTCCAGCTTCATCCGATGCTGTGAAAAATGAAACTCTGCCTTGTCTCACAGTGCACGGCTTCTGAAAGACATTCCAAGGAATCCATTTGTAAATAAATTATAATTGGAGTAAACTGGAGGACCTAGGTCAGAAAAAAAGCGATGCCCTGGCAAGGAGCCAACAAGGAGTAAGAACTACATGTACTACTATGTTTCTTTCTGACTTCCTTACAAAAAGGATATGGATATTCACCAACAACCCCCCAAATTTTGCTTACTATTCTGTGTATCTTTAAAAATATCTGAGAATTTGCAGTGCCAAGTATGCCCATGTGTGTAAAACAGAGAAGAAGCTGCAATTACTTACCTGCTTCTATCTCCCTGACCCACAATACTCCTTTTTTCTTCTTTTTCTATTTCCCAGAGGATCTCACAAACTGCAAATGACAGGAATGGGCTTTTTACCTGTAGGGATTGATGCTGCTCATTGTAACACAGGACCCAGAGGGAAGTCATGTTGTGTACATTAATTGCTTGTAGGAAGATCAGCCTTAAAACTGAATTAGGGATGCCAAGTACATCTTCCATCACCTCGGTCTCTATTCCATGAGCCTCATGGCAGCTTTAAGCTCTGTATGATGCAAATATGTTGGCTCTGCCAGACTGTAAGACAGAATTAGCTTTTTCCTTTTCTTTCCTGGCTGAGGATCCTGGGTGAATGACCTTTCATCTGACCATGCTGAAGTGCAAGCAATTCACACAGCCCTGTGCAGACCTCCCTGTTACTCACTGCTCCTTGAATTTTAAAGTTCTGACCAGATAAAGCAAAAGAAAACCCCCAAATGCTGTTAGGGGACCCCGCTGGATCAGCACACAGATTCTCCTCTGATCTTTTGGCTTTTTCAGTTCCACACCTCATGTCACCAGAGATGCCCCACAGACCTACACACTTCATGCCCTTACAACAACTTCCAGCCTCATACGTTGTTTTCATTTTAGAGCCTGGAAGAGGAAAACCAGCTTTGCCAGGCCTTGAAATCCTGACAAGAGGAATCACAGAATTTTTAAGGTTGGAAAAGCCCTCTGAGATCATCAAGTCCAGCCATCAACCCAGTACCCCCATGTTCACCACTACACCATGGCCCCAGTGCCACATCTACACGTGTTTTGGAACACTTCCACGGATGGTGACTCCACCACTGCCCTGGGCAGCCTGTGCCAATGTTTGACAACTCTTTCCGTGACAAAATGTTTTCTAATTTCCAGCCTAAACCTCCCCTGGAGCAGCTCGGGGCTGTTTCCTCTGCAGTGGAGGTGACTCTCTCTGGGTCTGCAGTAGAACCTGTAAGGATCCAACACTGAGGTGCTGCTTGGAGAGGTCAGGCCCTGAGAGCCCAGGGGCCAAATTCACCCCTTGCAATCCTGTCCAGTTCCCTTCCTTCCTTTCAGAAAACTAAGTTAAATCCCAGTCAGGTCATCAGTTAGCTAAACCCACTTGTCTTTCCCACAGAGATACACCATGTGGCTCATCCTCTGTTTCAGTCATATAAATCCTTCTCACACAGGAGAGATCTCTGTCTGCCTTGGCCCTTCCAAAACCAGGTATACAATGTCATGAGCCATCCTCTTCTTTTCTCACACTTGGTGGGGTTTTGTGTCAAACCTGTCTCAGCTCAGAAGAATCCAGGGCAGAGTGAGCCCTGCACAGCAGTGGAGCCACCCCTGCACAAACTCCTCCTTACTTGGGCACAGATGTGGTGTAACCACAAGACTTTCACATCACTTCTCAGAGCAGCACCATATCTATTTATTTCATATTTCTCTTCAAGTGTTTTTTTCTGATCACAACACAGCCCAAACAGTGAGAAAAATAACATATAGATATTCATAGAATCATGGACTGGTTTGGGTTGGAAGGGATCTTAAAGCCCATCCATTCCACCCCCTCCCATGGGCAGGGACACCTCCCACTAGCCCAGGTTGCTCCAAGCCCCTACCAACCTGGCCTTGGACACTTCCAGGGATGGGGCAGCCACAGCTTCTCTGGGCAACCTGTGCCAGGGGCTCCCCACCCTCACAGGGAAGGATTTCTTCCTAACATCTATTCAGAATCTCATGTCTTTATTTTAAAACCATTCCCCTTGTCCTATCACAATCTGCCCAAGTAAAAAGTTGCTATTCACAGAGTTGAAAATCATTCAGGGGTTCACTTTGGCTGCACCAATTCCATTAGGTACCAAATATACAGTCAAAGAAATATCTCAAAAGTAAAAGAGAAAGTTTCTTATCCTCCTTTTGGCAAATGGGTGTATTTAAACTCAAGCTCCATTAAAACCAATAGAAACTACCACAGCAGTCCAAGAGATACCAACTTCCATTTTTAAAAGAACAGTCCTCAAGTGACAATCCAAAATTTTAGAGTGACAGAGAAACCTGCTTATCTGCTCATTAAAAGACAATTCGAAAATAAATTCCTCATTCTGATGAACCAAATTACCAGCAAACAGAGAGCCATTAAATGCTACTAAATAAATCTTTGCAAGCCTCAGACTCTTAATTTCTTGATTGCATGCGTAATAAATACCAAGAGCTCGAGGTAATATAATATGCAAGACGACTGAATCATTTTTTGGCCATAGGAAAGGAGATAATTTTAAAATGTTATGTAATCCTAACAGACTGACAGCTAAAGTAACCACCTCAAATGACATCTATCTAAAGAACTATATGGAGTGTGGCACTGTCCCAAAACTCCTCTCTCTGTCATCATTCATTCAGTGAAAACTATTGTCCATGTGCAACTTTTAACACTAAAACCTGTTTTCAGTATGGAAAGAAAACCTTTTCCCAAATATGACCTAAGAAGCTTAAGTAACTGCCAAAAACATGTAGAGTGGAGAAGTCAACTAAAAGTAAAGATGATTTGCTGTCATGAGTTGCACATGTGGGACAAGTGACAAGGGGGCAACTCCAAGCAGTGCAATGGCAGTGCCAGCTCAGTGGGCAGAACCTGAGTGATGAAAGCCCTAGAAAAGCATATGAAATGATTTATTCACTGCAATGAACCCTTCATTGAACATCAGATCCCATTTTGCTCACAGGAGGATGAGGGTGACTTCAAAAAGCAAAGGAAGCTCACCTGTACAACTCAACACTACCCATGAGCTGGAGAATGAACCTCCTGAGCAGATCTAACCCAGAGCAGCACAGGGAACACTGAGAGCTGGAGAATGAACCTCCTGAGCAGATCTAACCCAGAGCAGCACAGGGAACACTGAGAGGGGAAGGAAAGGCTCACCTGTGCAAGAGGCCTCCTCCTCTCACACATCCCACCACCCGCAGGGCTCTTGGCAGGAGCTTTTGGTGTTTCTTCAGGATCAACAATTTATTGTAGCCTTGAACAAAGAGCAGAGGGAAGCCTTAAATGCCTGGTTACAGCCAGGGAATTCTAACAGGAGTCACACCCCCTGATACACCAGAACCCTCCACTCCCTCCAAGTGAGACTCAGAACAGGTCGTGCTGCACCCCCAAAGCTGACAAACATCTCCCACTGTCCACCCCCATGTTTGTTAGGCCAGACCTGCCCACCCCCATGTTTGTTAGGCCAGACCTGCCCACCCCAATGTTAGGCCAGACCTGCCCAGAGCTGCACCCTGGCTCTGAGGGCTCTGAATTCACACGTGCTGGAACATTCTCATGGGGGCAGTGACACCTCAGAGCATTGCAGCCCTCTAAGCCACATATCTAACGTGCATTTCTTTGAGTCCTGTGGTGAACTGCTTAGTTCACCACCCACCAGTTTGCCTTCTTACAACTTTATATTTACCTATAAACCTCAGCAACAGAACCTTGTTCCAAAGGTGAGAGCTGACAGGCACAGACTCCACACAGACCCCTGGCACTTTTAACCCCTTGAAGTAAAGCTTAATTAAAGCTCCAAGATGCACAGATCACACTGGAATTTGTCACACAGGCCTCCACTCACTGAAAATCTGAAAGGAAGAGAGATTTGCTCCCATTCTAGGCAGACTAAGGACTGAGACAGGTGTATTTTTGCAATCTGGGCTTCTCAGCTGCAGATTCAAGATTTGAGATAACCCGAAAATATGAAATGTGAATTTTTAACTGAAAACTTTCTTAAAATCTGAGATTTTTGTAGCCAGGAGCACCAGTTATTTTTAGGCTGGAAGGAGACTGAAGTCCTTAGCAGGCATCCATTTCCACAGGATGATAGCAATGAGAGGAGAAGCTGCTGGTGCAGGAGCTGAGTCAGATGGGGAACAGTCTGGGAGCATCTGCAAGGCAGGATGGCCGAGAACTCTCTGGGATGAGTCACCAGAGAGACGCAGGAAATGAGGATTACTCAAAACAGGAACCATTATCAGAGCAACGCTATGTTTTATAATGGGAAATTAATGTTTTATTCAAGTGATGTTTGCTAGATATAATTCCTTGTATCCAAGCAAGTCTAGAACTCCAGCTCCACCTTGGATCTGATTTTCTGCTCAGTTCTGAACTGCACAAGCCTCCTGATTGTGCCTTTTCACAGGCTGGGAAGCTGAATGGCATAAATGAGATTTTTCATACATAATGGGACGTAGCCATGGATGAACAGGGTTTTTTTAATAGATAAAAGCTCTCTGGGAACAAACATTTATCCCAGTATATGGTATAAAAGATAAACAAGCACTATAAAATCTTCCATAGATTTTCAGAAAGACTGAACCTCAAAGATCATCCAGCTCCAGCCTTATCCAGAAATGTAAACAGTTTAAGGGGGCTGGTTGTTGTCCACAGCCTGCAACTAATTAAGCCCTAATTCTCTACCACCTACAGAGCAAGAAATTGGAGAGGGAATATGGCACATTGCTAAGTATGCACTTTTCAGCCAGACTGCACTGCTGCATCCTGGGAATCTCCATCATCCTCACCGGAGCAGGGAGCACTGTGGATCTGCCCTCCCCTGCCAAGAACTGACAGATGACACCAGAAATCTCCAAAGGCACAACGACAGATTGTTATCTCAAAGGGAGGCATTTCCAGAGTCGGCTGAAACATCCAATGCCACCCACAAAGCCAAGCAGGAGGACAGGGAGAAACATTCCCAATTCCCTTCAGTGGGACTCATTTGTGATAACCAAATCCTTGAAAAGACCTTCATTCATTTCACCAAAACGTTTTCCACATTATTTGCAGATTTTTTGCACTGAAGGAAGATGAAAGGCTTAGTTGCCTTATCTGTAATTAGACACACATTTGCTACACATTCCTGGGACAAATAAACAGAACGTACCTTAATAGGGTGCTTTTATCCAGCTGAACTACTTTAAATTTGCTGCTGCTTTGTGGCACAGTAACATTTCACAAATAAACCCCCAGCCCAGTGCCAGGAAAGCAGCATTCCATGGCATTTTTTCGAGTTCCACAGACCTCCTGGGGCAAAAAAAAAGGAGGAAACAGTTTGAAGTAGGAAGGATTTTTCCCTTCCCAGAGTCTCCAGGCCCATGTGAAGCCTTGCTGGAGCTGCTGGGTGACGTCAAACACATCCCCATCCTCTGTGAGCTCCAACAGGGCTCCTCCAGCCCACTCAGGTTTCAGCACTCAGGTCCAAGTTTGGCTCTGGCCAACAGACTAAAAGCTTGGGCCAGACCTCTATTTTCAATTTAGACAAGTATCTATGGCAACCACAAGACTATTTTAAACCCTTCCTATTTGGCCACCTCCAGGTTTACAGTAAAACAGACCAAAAAACCGAGCCCACCCCATCACCCACTGCTGTAACAGCTCAGTGTGGAACAAAGCAATACCTGTCTGCTCATCTCCCCTTCTCTTGTTCAAAATGGAATCAGGCTTCATTTCCCCTCCTTAATACTTTCTGTGGGTCTCAGCAAGAGAGATGCCTTGATTTGGCTCTCATACCCCCAATTTGTCTGGCTGCTCCTGGGTTCCTCCATGTTGCAGCGCCCTTCCTAATAATGTGCTCCATGTGCACACCAGGAGAGGAGCTGGGAAGGGTGTTCCCAAAGGTCAGGGCCACCCCCCACGGCCCTGTCACCACCCCACACTGCCCACGGGGCACGGGGGCTGGGGAAGGACTGCAGCTGCTGAGGAGCAGAAACAGGACTCACAGAATCACTCACTGGTTTGGGTGAGAAGGGACTTTACAGCTCATCTTGTTCCCTGCCATGGGCAGGGACACCTTCCACTAGACCAGGTTGTTCCAAACCATCCAACCTTGAACTTTCAGGGATGAGGCAGCCACAGCTTCTCTGGGCAACCTGGGGCAGGGCCTCACCTCCCTCTGCATAAGGAACTTATTCCTAACATCTCATCTAAACACTACAGTCTAATGAACAGTCTAAATTCTTTTCATTTTCTCTCCACCTGCAGGGTAGCTGGGTTTTGTTTGGTTTCAAACACTTGAGATTTAGTTTTTCTCCTAGAGGAAAACTGTGTGGGTTTCCTACTTCTTTTAAAAACATCTTTTAAGTGAAAAGTGATGGCTTTGGGCAGCCACACAAGTCCAGGGGATGGAACCTTACAAATAACCTCAAATATCAGATTATTTGAAACATGTTGTAGGATTTGGCACTCTTTCCTAAATTTTTTAGGTGATGTCTAAGGCATACATTTCCATGCTGAAAGAGTTTTTTAGTCTCCTTTACATGCACAGCACTTGACAAGCAACTTTTACCTCATAGTAGATTTCTCCTCCTCCTTGTTCTGAACATGATTTGCTACTAAAGGCAGAAATTTGTCAATTCATCAATTTGCATACCTGGCAGTTATGGAAGAAAAATCCAGGCAAGTGTTGCAGCTAAACATGAAACCAAGTTCAGTCTGTTTACACATCCTTGTTATCAAGCTACAGTCAGAAATGCATTTGCTGGGCTGTGTTTGTTTTGCAAACCAGGCCCTGCTTTGCATTACTTTGAGGATTTTCTCATCCCTGGGGCCCAGCTCAGTTCCCCAAGCCAAGGCTCCCTGTTTCTCTGCAGTTTGGCTTGACCCCCAGCTACCAAACCCCTGGGGCTCTGCAGCACCTTTTAAGGTGCAGAATTTCCATCTGTCTATGTTCCAAGCCTTTACATTGAGCCAGCAGGCATTCCCACAGCCCTGGGGAGTAACTCTGCCACTTCCAAACTCCTGCTTACAAAGCTTTTAGTTTACATTGCATCAGTTGAGGCATTGGTCATCACTGCTGTAGGACTGAACTCTCCTCTGCTTGACAGGCTGATTTGGGGAAGTGGTGGGAACCGTTTCTGACCAAGGTGCATTTTGAAGTACACACAAGTAGTTAAAAATTGCTCAGCAGTTTGAAAGTTAACAACCAAGTCTTACTATGAGGGAATAAGAAAAGAGGGCAAACAAGACAAAGGCCTTTTCCAGTGTCCCCACACAGCTGGAAGTTACTTTGCACCTTGCTGAAGGCATTTGATACCCACCAGAGTCCCACCCATCAGTGCTGGCTGTGTTTACACACCCTGCATGCTGTGTGTGACTTCTGCACTGAACACCAGCTTTGGATACTGTCCTGGAACTCGGCTTGCACATCAGTGTGTGGGGACAGTTGTGTCCTTACTCTGCACCAGCTGCACTTACAGGCAGGTCCTGGAACTGCTCCACAGGAGCCCCCACGCAGCACCTTCTCCTCATCAGGAGATACAGAACAGAGGAAGGTTAAACTTGACCTCCCCAGTCCCATGAGAGGCTGAACAAACCTGCAGCGACCATCAGCACTGCCAGAGCAGCAGAGAGGAGGAGACAGGTTATCAAAGCAGATCATTTGCCTTTCATTTGGGAAAATAGACACACAGGGCAACACATACCCACAGTTCTGAGAGTGCCATGGGCTACAACACCAAAAATATTCCTCCTCAACACCCACTGCTAATCTGCATTCTCCTTGCACTGCACCATTACTTACTCCTTCTTATTTGTCATCAGCTTTGGTAGCTTTCAGGTTCTGAAGTCTGGAGTGGATTCAAGCAGCAAAAGGAAAATCTCAGCAAGGTGGCAGCAGACAGCCAGCCAAAACAAACGAGAGGGGGTTAGGAAACCTCCCACTTCATCTTTGGGAACAGAATCAATCACCACGACAGCAGTGTGGTCCTTTGGCCCCCCAGGAAATAGGATTCTTTCCTGGATCTTGCAGCAGAGAACTTGGACTTTATGATCTCTGAGGTCTTTTCTAACCATAATGACTCTTTGATTCTATGATATAGATTTGTTTCTTGCCATTAAAAAATTGAAATATAGAAGTGTTATGAAGATTTCTTTACTAGTTCCAGGGCCTACACCAAACCAAGCCAAGATTTGCTCCAAGACAGCAGCATCCTGACCTAGTTTGAAGGCAGTACACCAGGACAATTCTCATGCTAAATACTTACTGTGCAGTTACTCTGTGTTTAAAACTGACCATATGGTACAACACTGACCATAATCCAGATACTTATGGTCAAGTGCAGGGGAGTCTGGACTTGTCTGTGTCACATTTGAATCAGAGCAGTGAGAATCTCAGTTCTGTGACACAGGCAGGGGTGGGGGAAGCACAGTCATCAATCACCACCAGCTCTTTTTCCCTAAAGGAATGTGGTTGGTGAGACAGGATCAGGAGGCACTGAACCCTTTCCTGCCTCTCATGGGAACAGGGGCTCACTGACCATGCCAGGGGCTCAGTGCTGTCAACTGCATGTCCATAAAAATCCATTTCCCAGACATTCAGTTTGGGGAATTTACAAACAAAAAGACAAATGGCTATAATAAAGTATTTGTGTAATGATCATATGTTTATGAGGTATTCATTTACTATAAGTTAACTGTAAGATCTGAGAGAGGAATTTCAGTCTGACCGAAAAATACAACAAAGTTTTTTGTGACCGCAAAGAAAGTCTTGTGAAGAGAGACCAACTTTTTTACATTCACATGGGATGCAGGGAGTTCTTTCTTAAAGACAACATTTATTTTTTCGCATTTCTAATGCTTATCAGCTGCACTTCACCATTTTAAAGTCACACTGGAGGAGCAATACAGCTAAAATGACTATATACCTTACTGAAACTAATGGGGTTAACGTGGCATTGACAGGACAGGATTTGACCTTCAAAGTCTTTTTTTCAAGAAACATTATTGCCTCCTTTTAAAAGCTGAATAACAGTGAGCAATCTCTCTGAAATACCAGGGTCAGATTTCAAAGCTGTGTAAAGCTGTTCACCAGACCAAACTGGGACCTCAATATTACCTAATAAAGGTCAGATCCCGTGGTTTAAAGGAGTGCAGACAAACAGCAGTGCTGATGAAGCACTGGCACTCTGCACAGTCCAAACCTTCAGGACTGAAGGTTAAAGGATGCTCACGAGTGTTAAACTCATTCATCCTCAGGACAGGAGTGTGAGCATCAATACTGAGCCCAAACTGGCCTCTGCCACATGCCACAATTGTTCTGCATACCAAATTCTTCACACTGGAGAGCAAGTGGAACTGCCAACTCCAGAAGCTCCTGTTCATTTTAGCTGGTTGGTTACATTCGCCAAGGCAAGAAAACCAGCAGTATAACCCTTTTTTTCATGTTTCATTGGGTTATCTTCACCTAACACCAAGGCAGGGAGAGTCCCTGCCTGTCCCACAACGGATTCTTGGCCATGTCACAGTCCAAACCTGCTCCTCTTGTCCCTGGGGCCATGTGTGAAGGAGAAAGAGCACAGACACTACCAGGAAAATTGTTTCCTGGGGCCATAGGCCAAGCAAGGCAAGAGTCTGTATTTCAAGGAACACATGTAAGGCACATTCATTACTTTAATGCATCATCTGAAACTTCTGAGACCAGGGGACAAAATTTTGGAAAGTCTCCATATTTATCTTCCAGCTCACTTAAAGATACAAACAAAAACACCACAGTCAATCCAAACTGACTGAAATTAAACATTTATGGAGCCTTCTAACATCAAACCTCACCCTCACTGATGTTTGCTACACTTTTCTTTTTACTTCAATGCCATGAGTTCAGACAACACTTATCAACTTTGATCCAGAACCAGGAAAAGTGCAAATTTTATCATTGTTACACGAGACATTACTTAAGTGTATGTTATCTTCAATGAAAACAGTTCCTGGGAGTAAATCTCTTACAAAATCATTTGGCTCAAATCCTGTACGTTTGAATCTGGAAATGAAAACTCCATGTAGTTCCATGCAAGGCAATTCCAACTCCAGGAAAATTAATGACCAGTGCAGAGGAAGAATTCTTGGAGAAGAGGGAGAACTATACTAATCTTCATCTGCTTATAGGCCATAAACAATATATTTTATAGGGGTAGCTGCAGAATTACAATTGGGTCTACTTGAGCTTTAGAGCCATCAGCTGAAAGCTTGAGAACCAAACTCTGCCAGCACTTGGCAGAGATGGGGAGTGTGAGGTTTTCCATGCCACCAAGCAGACAGTGGATTGACTTAATACTGTTATCCAAAAGTCCTCCTCCTTGTGATTTCTCACAATCATTATTAAAAAAACCCCTTCCTTGAACACCAATAAACCAGTTGGAAGTTTCCCATCCTACCTGTTCAGTGTGAAAGAACTCTTTAACCTTATGGAAAGAACTATAAGAAATGACCATTATATAAGCTCCCTTTTCATTAAAAAGATGTGTTTTCCTATATTTTCATTTAAGAGCAATGAACTTCACCTTTTTTAAAGACAAACAAGACAAGTTTGAACAGGAACCTTCTACAAAACCCGTCCTGCCCTGGCACAAGAGGCCATAAACCAGCCTGAGCACAGGACATGCTTTTCATTTCAGTGTTTGATTTTCAGGAAATTCTGTTCCCTGCTGCAGCAAGGTTTGTGTTTCTGGAATTCCTTCTGCACGAGCCATGTGCTGTCGGCACACGGTAGGTTTGGTATCAAGTACAACAAATCCTAAGTCACAAATCACTGACTGCAAATATAAATGGTTCCTAAGTCCCTGTAGGATGTTTCCATCAGAATATGAACACAAGAAGCACTTTTGATGCTTCACTTCATACAAGATGTATAATTCTATACTATTAATCAATTTAACTCGTGCTCAGAAAATGATTCCAGTAAGTAGCACATATAATGTCTTTGAAAACTCAGACTGAAAACAACTTATAAGTAGTGAGAGGTGAGAAGAAAAGGAAACAGAGGTATAGCAGATATTCTGGTTGCAAGAGCTCATTCATTTCCTTCTCAGTTCTATCCCCACATACGAGCCAGCTCCAGTCAAACTCCAGCTCCCCTGCCCCAAACACAGCTGGGGCTGCTGCTCCCAGGGAATGCAAGGAGGAGGTGAGTGCTGGTACAGCTCAGTGCCAGACTAACCCTCACACGCTGCTATTGGGCTTATGACTCAAAAATAAGACACCAAAAGCATCTCAGTGGCATTCTAAGAATGGAGTATATTGTGTAAAATCGCCTTAACATTGCTTGGGCCACGTACAATATCCATGGCAAATGCCATTTTATCCAGCCTGGTACTTTGTCCCTTCTCAGCAGCGCTCACTGATGATCCTGTGCTGAGCACACACTTGCTTTTTCAGTTGATGTGGATTTTGGTGACCTGTTGGCTTCCCTTACACCACTGGAGGAATGTCCTCCTCCATTTCTTTGCTGCAGCTCTACCAGGAGGGTTCCTGTACTGGCTCCCAATGTCTGGTGGCCAACACCAGCAGCAGCAACCAGCACCCCCAGGGCCCTGACTTAGCTGAAAGGAATATTTCCTTAATTTCAAAGCCACAGAAGTTGGCTCCTCAAGGGCTCTGAGAAGGGGAGGAGGACACACAGCAAACAAGGAGGGGGAAAATCTGTGCTGAGGCCCCGTGGCAGCCAAAGCCAGGAAGGTAAAGGTGCAACACAGGAGAGAAGATGTAAATTCTTCTTCTAGACGTAACATTTCTACATACTACCCTCATACAAAATAAAGCTCATCTTAAGCACTCACCTTCTTTACCCTTGATGATTTTCATTATTTTTAAGATGTCCATTATATACAGAGCAACAGCTCACAAGAGCATCAACTTTTATAACACCTTTTAAAAGTGACTGATGCAAATTCTCCCCTTTCTGGCAACTGTTTATACTGTTAAAAGGTTTTAAACCCAGAGCTGTTGAAGCCATAAACATTTATTTTAGTACTTGGTAATTCAAAACTATGGTCAAACAACTCTGGGCCTTTCTGAATGCAGTCAGGAATCCCTGTGGTTCACAACAGCACCACAAAAGCAACCAGCACTCAGAGCAACAAGGGACAAGGAATTATTGCTCTGTGTGTTTTTCTAAATGGCTCCTTTTTTTGGCGTAGGAAGGGGCTGAATAAGTTGCACCCAGAACTGCCCCCAGCAAGGCCAGGCCATAGACCTGTGTGCGGGACCCACCAGAGAACTGCCACCACCCAAGCAGCTACTGCATCACCACCAGCACGTCCCAGTGGGGGAGGAAAACCAGTAATTCCAGCAGGCAGTGACCAGTTGCAGAGCCAGAGGCTTTGGAATGCTGCTGCTCACCAGTCTGCTCTCCACAGGGTGCCTGAGGGTCCCAGACACTTCCCAGGCAGGGTGGGAGCAAGGGGAGTGGATCAGGGTGGGCACTGCAGCTCCCTGGCATCAGGCACAGGCAGGGGAGGGCAAAATGTGCAGAGGAGGTTTGCTGGTCCTAAAGAAACCACAATTACTTCTTTCCCCTCTCTGTCTCTCAGCCTTTGGCTCAGTGCCACCACAGACTTGGGAAGGTGCTTTAGGACTTTTTGGTGGCTTTAGAAGAGAACTGGTCATCTCAGGCACAGCACAGACAGACTGGGAATGGTCAAGAAAACATAAAACCTGCTCACACATAAAGGGATCTTTATAAAATTCCAGTTACTGCTGCCTTGTTACCTAAGAATCCCTGAGAGGTAACAGATACTGCTCTCTGTGAGGCCCAGGGTAATGAAATTACAGATCTTTTCATGAGTAAGCATGTGCTAGAAAGCTACATTTATTTGGCCTGCATATTTGAAACTGTTCAAAAGGTTATTGTCTCTCAAAATTTGGATCAGAAATTACTACTTGCACTCGCCTTTCTCTGACAAGGAGCTATATTCACAGTTGTTCTTAATTCCTTGGTGATCGATTAGAATAACAGACACACTACTGCAAAGAAGTCTCATTTAAATTCTGCTTTCTGAAGAAGTATCAATCATGCATACAAAAAAATACTTTCAGATACCTACTATAAATAACCAGCAAATGGAGTCCTCCTGAGAAACCTGGTGAGCCCAACAGCCTTGTCTGTTCAAGTGGGTAATTAATTTGTACAAGAAAACGCCCATCTTATTTTCATAGTTTGTCTACAGCATGTTTGAATTTCAGAATTGAGATTAAATGTTCTTGTCACAAACCACGGATGGAAATAACACTGCACAAATGATGATTTTTGCCTCGACATTACAGGTACACGGGGTGGGTTCCCAAAGATACTGTGATGCCCTCCTAGCTTAGGGGCTCCACTCCAGCTGTATTATTGCAACATATAAGATTAAACTATCTTTGTAACTAAATTCCATGAAGTCAAGGATATCTGAGAACCTTTTTCTGTGTTCACTGTCGCTGTGGAAAACCTGTCCTATGCAGGTGTTGCCCTTTGGGCTTGTGCCAGTAGTGCCACGCTCCCCCAGGGAGGATGGGACATGCCAAAATACACACCCCACAGGAGTGAATGTGTCACCCTCTTTCACTTTCAAACATTCTCTGCACATTCCCTTGGTGCCAACACTGAACACAATGGATTTCCTTATCCAAAACTGCTCCAGCCACCTGTGAGTGAGGGTCCTTGTGCTGCAGCACAAACACCTCGGTGTACACAGGCACTGTGAGCAGAGGGGAAGTGTGGCTGCACCTCAGCACCACCAAGAACTGTGCTCTTCAGGGTGCACTGCATGAACGTACGACTAGCAGGAGCTGAAGGAACACACACATTTGTCCCACCCTGCATATTGTACCTGCCTGTCATGGTGCCCAGGCATTCACAGGCTCATCCCTGTGATCACACTCCAGTGTGGAGCTGTTATGTCAATTCTGTGAGCAGCACAGGCAGACAGAGAACCACCTTCTTACACATCTCTGTTTACTGAATTGGCAGGTGCTGGGGTTTAAACAGAAAAGAACTTGAGACCTGAGCATTTCTGCAAGTTGTTTAGGCTCTTCAAAGTCTGCATTCCTCTGACTGTGACAGGCTACACAGCTTTTAGCAAAGCATGGCACTGAAACTTGGCACTGTGAATACCAGGCTTGTGCCTGCACCACTGCACAGACCTTTGCAGTTTTAAGAAAAGATCCTCTATATAATCTCTAACTAAAGATCACAAGCTCCTGGTTCAATATACAGTCACTACTTAAAATACTCTTTAAGAGACAAGGACCAAACCAGCCCCATAAAAGCCTGACACCAAAGTGTTGGCACCCAGGAGCTCCTGAGCTGTGGTTCATAGCTCGGTTTGAGCAGGGAGATGCACATGAGGAATGGAAAACAGTCTGTGGTGAGGAGGGTTTGGGCTCCAAAGGGGGATTCCTGCAAAGCTGAAGCCCAGCCAGCTGGAAAGGCAGCAACCAAGGTCTGACCCAGAGCAGTTCCCAAAACACAGACAGACAAGCAGCAGCCATGCAGCAACATGTCCAGAGACATCACCTAGACACAAAGCAAAGCCCCAGAACTCTGCTCCTGGCTAGGACGGGTCTGGACACTCTAAATTCAGCTGCTGCCTACATGCCTGGGCTAGATCAGCCCTCCTGATCCCAGTTCCTCAAAGCACTTGAGAGAGGCCCACTGAAAGCCAGGTCACATCTGGCAGTCCAGTGCCTGGAGATTGGATATTTTGGTACTGTTTATTTCAGAGTCTGCAAACAATTATTCTCAGCCCACTTCTTCATGTCATCAGGGCAGGTTTGGGTTTTCCTTGCACCCTTTGCTCACAAATTCATGCCACAAGCAGTGTCTGGCACACACACACTTAAAATCACTGGTCTTGTTAAAATGGAGAGTGCCAATGGGCTCAATCCAGCACAAGTGGTTCCCTTCAACACAGAATCATGGAATGGTTTGGGTTGGAAGGGAACTTAAAGCCCATCCAGTCCCACGCCCTGGCAGGGACATCTTCCAGTAGCCCAGGTTGCTCCAAGCCCTGTCCAGCCTGGCCTTGGACACTTCCAGGGATGGGGCAGCCACAGCTTCTCTGGGCAACCTGTGCCAGGGCCTCACCACCCTGCCAGGGGAAAATTTCTTCCTAATATCTAATCTAAAGCTGCCCTCTTTTAATTTAAAGCCATTCCCATCACCATCTGCACGTGTAAAAAGTCGTTCTCCGTCTTTTAAGAGCTTCCTTGAAGTACTAAAAGGCCACAACGAGGTCACCTGGCTGTCCAGCCTCAGCCCTACTTATGCTTTTAGATATTGGAAAGAAGACAAACAAATCTGCCAGGTGGTCCATGGGAGGTCCCTGCAGGAGCCACTCATGGGTTCATGACCAGGCCGTGGAGCTGGGCCAGGAGGGGTCACAGCACTGAGGGGACAAGGGAAGGGCTGCAGGGAAGGTTGTGCACTGGCAGCCATGAGAGAATCAGCCCCCACATACCACACACGGCATTTTGGAATTAATAGAAATGCTTTAGTTTTTTCCTTTGCCTCCTAAACCAGCGTCCAGCTGCCTCATAAGAGTACGAATGCCATTTTTGGCAGGCCAGGTAGGTCTATTTTGTGGTTCTCTCTTTAAAAAGTTTTTAGTTTTTATAGCATTTTAGTCTTCCTCTGCAAGTATCTCAGCCTGCTTTATTCCCATCCACACTGCCTTCCTCTAGGACGTTGCTATCTCTGAACTTCAGCTACCAGGGAGCCACTGAGCACTGTCACCCCAGGGCTGTAATTCATGCTGACTCACGCTTGCTGGCCCAGAGGCTTTTTCTCCTCACACACCACTCTCCTGAGGTTTATTTTCATTCCTCAGATATCCTGGTTTGAGGGCTCATAGGTGATTTCTACCTGTTACAGAGAGAACTGGGATAAAGGAGAGAACACAGGATTAAGCCTGAGGTAATTCAGGTGAACCTGAGAGAACACTTCACCTGAGAGCAAAAAATACAAAGTAATTGCAAATAAGAGTTTGTTTCCAAAGGACCATCCATGGCATTCTCCCACCTCCAGTGCTTTTTATGGTGGCAATCAGAGAGAGAAAGGGTGGGTGGGCTCAGAGAATGCTTCAGAAACCCTCCCTGCAGGTCTGCTTTCACAGAACCATAAAATATCCTGAGTTGGAAGGAACCCACAAGGATCATGAGCCCAACTACTGGCCCTGCACATGGATCTCCTTTCCTGTTTGTCCTCAGTTAGGGAATTCAAGGTCATCTTCCCTCATGAGCTTCAATACCAGCAAACAGGCAGCAGATGGGTTGGTTGACATCTTAGCTACACCCTCAGAGGTTACACAAGAGCCTCCCAGGAGCTGCTGCCTGATCAGGATTCACCTGCAATAAGCGCCACTCTCACATCCACTGATCTCAGCTCACAAATTGGTGCAATTCACTTCAGCTGGAGAACAATTATCCTTATCTCTAAACATGACCACGATAAAAAGTCACTAGGCGTGGAGGAGTTTAAGTGGAAAAGTACCTCCATTCTGGAACCCAAACTGCTGTTCAGCCTGCCAAAAACCAGAATGCAAATCATAAAACATTCACTACAAAGCTGCTCGCTACCTGAGTTAACATTTATCCAAGGAACAGCATTCTACTGCCAGAGCACGGGGAAATGGAAAACAGGGGGAAGAATCATAACAGAACGTGACAGTAACTTCTTGAAAGATGTTTTAGTCAGCCCTCCTCTGTTCAGAGCACTTTTAGGATGAGGAAGTAGGAAATAAATAGGAAATTAAAACTCCCTCTGCTGCTCTTGCAGTAAGTGATAGAGCAAGATCAATCTTTGGAGAGAGTGTGTATAAAGAGAACAGTCTTCATTAATCTCATCCTTTCCCATGGTGAGAGTTCTTAATTTACACTTTCTAGGCTGAGTAATTACCTCTACTTTACACTTCTAGTTCCTTTAGGAATGGAGTGACTAACATTTGCACAGAAACCCCAGAGGGGCTGTGTGCTGCTGAAGGAAGTTGCTCTTCAGTCTGTGTTCAAGACCTATGACAAGTGCCCTCACGCGTGGGGTAGAACACAAGTATTTCACCCTCAGGCAGTGTTGTGGGCTGGTAGGGTGGCAGAAACCCCTGTGGAACAGCCACTGGATCTGTCAGAGGCAGGAAAATATCCCCTGGGCTCACACAGCCCTACAGAGCTGGTGCTGGACTTCCCACCTTGCAACCAGAGAAACCAGCTCCCAAAAGAGCCCATTTCTGTGACATCCCCCCTGGGGACCACGAGTGGTGCTGCTGCTGCCCCAGGGAGCCACCAGCGAGGGCCTGGCCCCACACAGCACCCAGAAAATCCACAAAACAGCTGCTCCAGCAAAGCTCAGAGCAGCCAAAGGAGAGGGGAGAACATTCCCCAAACAAATGGCAACTGGAGTCTGTGAGAGGAGATGCTACAGAGATCATCTTGGCTGGCTGATGTGAATACAGCAGTGTTTCACATGAAACAGAGATGAAAAACAATGCTCAAAAGCAGAAAGAATCAAAACACAAAACGAACCATTCCTGAGCACCAAAGTGTTCCACGTTGTTTCCACCATTAGATTACATATGAGCCAGCAGAGGTTTGGGAGATGAAAACTCAGCTACATGTAAAACCAAAGTGAGACACATAAAATACAAGTAATGAAGCCAAGTTTTTAACAAAAGGCATCAGGATCCAACCACATCAGTTCTGGACAGAGGATGCAGCTAATAGGAGGAACAAAAGGCCATATGACTGGGGCTGAATTGTTAGTGCAGCAAACGCCTCTGTGGAGACTCCTACACTTTTCTAAACTCTGGAGAGAAACAAAACTACAAGAAACTATAAAAATATATCTAGACTGTCTGTACAGTCACAGAAATGTCCCCACAGCACTCTGCTGAGAACTGGTTAAACAAAACCTGTGCTTGCTGCCACTGGCTGCAGCCTCCTTAGGAAAAAACATAACAGCCTTGCAGGCTCTAAAAATTAGGGGACTGATGCAGTTAACATCCTGCTGATGACTCTTGATGGGAGAAAAGAAGTTATTTGGCAATTCTGGTAGATTCTGTCATTTTATAGTTGGAAATACATGTGCAAAATCTATGTTTTCATTCTATATCTGTAGGCGAGGTTAATTTTTCTTTCAAGTCTGACTAATGCCTTCACTCCCCCTCTCCCACTGGCTCAGGAAGAGACAAGATGTGTGTGTTTTATTACTTGAAACGTATGGACCTACTCACATGAGTCACAACCACATCCATTAAAACAACAAAACCCGTGGAAATACCACCATCCCCAGGCATGAGCACTGCCACCAGCAAGGGAGATTCCCAAGTTTTGGAGAAGGCTCTGTTCTGTTTCCACCAATACTCCTAATGGGAATGGTGGAGCAGATGGGGAAGAGGAGCTCCCTGGTCAGCTCCCACTTGTCAGTGACTGGATGGACATGGTGTGATGACACTGGCACTTGCTCCCAGAACATGCAGCAACTCTGTGAGCCAGAGAATCTGCAGCCTCAGAGCTGCATCATCCACAGCCAGACAGAGAGTTCTGTGCTCCCAAGGGATATTTGTTTTCAGTTCTACTTTTACAATATTTAAAGGAAATCATAGATACCTCAGCTAAGGGGGAGATGGCATCCAGTGATTCCCAGGCCTGCTTCTGTTGGCTAAACCATCCCTGCCTGACGTGACATCCATCACATTCTGCTCCAGGCACCTCAAACTAATCCAGCCCACAACCAGACCTGTCTCAGCCAAGCAGTTCCCAGGAACCCCAGACTGGAAATCACCCAAGGAGACTCTAAAACGTAGCATTTGGCTCTGCTGCTGAACACTCACCCCAATAGCCTTTCCTAAAGCCTCTCAGTGATAATTTCAGCGTGAACCCATCTTTCCTTTTTGAAAGAAAAAGAAAAGGCAACTTAGTTTTAAGGAAGTTGGTTTTTGGGTTTTTTTAAGTTACATCAGAAAACAGGTCATTCCATATTAGTCCTAACTCAGATCTATGTGTCACACACAGAACTGGTGCACAGCTCAGCTCAGGTTTTGAGATGGCTGCAACAAATAAAAGGGCAGTCAAAGGAAAAGGAAAAGGTAAAGGAAAAGGAAAAGGCTGCCATCTCCACTGCCTGGTGAACAGTCACAAGGTGCTGCTTGTGTTGGGACCTGGAGTCTCAGCTCCAATTCTGCTTCCTCCTCCTATCTGCCTTAAACTTCTTGAGTAGATGGACTTGACAGCTCAAGATGTTTAAGGGCTCCCTACACAACCCGGGAGAAATATCAGTGCATGGAGACTAATCAGTATTTCCTGCAAGTGTTCTGCTGCTGGGTCTCGTGAGAACATTTTGTGCCACATCTTGAAAAAGGAGGTATTGCTCTTGATTTGATGACAAATGAATTGGAAATAGGAGCTGTACATGTGCTAATTTCCAGCGATGAAGTTGGCATTCATTACAGTAATGAGCACTGCATAAAGCATATAATCAACTTTCCCTGCAGATGTCAGGAGGAATCCAGAGGCAGGGAGGAGACACATACACTTTCCACAAACACCATAAACTTCCAGTCCCAAAAAACACAAAGCAAGAGGCAGTTCTTTTTCTCCCTACCAGTCCTCAGGGGTATTTGAGTGTATCTATGAAGTTCTTGAACTAATGAGCTTAGACAGGCTTTCAACCATGGGATAAATATTACAACAAATGCTGTAAATATTTTCATAGTGGAAACACAACTGTTTCACTTTCTTCCCAGAAGCAGCAAAAGCTACAAATGTGATTACATTGAGTTGGTAACTGAGGATAACTAATTAAATCCTTTTGTGTAGAGGAAGATGTTTCTATTACATCTTGATAGAAATTAAAAGCAAGTAATTGAAGGAAAAGGTCACAGTTTAATAAATCATCATCTGAAATAAAGTAAAAATACCAGAAAACACCATCCCCATGCTTTGTAAAATCAAAGCAAGGTGGGCAACGGTGAAATGGTACCTGTTATGTGAAATGAAACACAAACATCTCCTGAAGGGATGAAAGAAGGTGAGTGGGGGTTTGCTGGGTTTCATGCCCACGTGCAGCAGCAAGAAGAACACATCAGTGGATGCCCCAATGTTATTATGAGTAAGTGTTCCCCAGGCACCCAGACTGGGAGCAGTTCTTACCTTCTGGCAGCCTGGGGTTGGCGTGGATGGAGTTGGGGTCCCCATCCTCCTCGGGGTGGTACCGATACAGCGTCTGGGACTGCTTTGGGGAGGACTGGCTGCGGTCTTCCTGGAGAGCAACAGGAGGGGAGGTCGTTGCACTGAACTTCACCTTGGGGAAATCGTTTCCCTCGAGGGTTTCATGGGAAGACTTTGCCCAGCTCGGCTCTGTTAAATTCCCCTCTGTCAAGCCCTGGTACATGCTGTTTGCTGGCTCTTCTTTCCTGACATGCTTTTTCATTTTAGAGTGGGGGGCTCTTTCTTGCTCGCGCCTCTCTTTGTTCCCTTGCTTCCCCTTTGGTCTCCTCTCCAGCTCCTCCGTGTGCTGGGGGGTCTCAGTGGTGGTCGTCGTGTGCTCCACAGGAGCTCTGGTGATTGCTGGTGCCTCCCTGTGCGTGCCTTGCCGGAGGGAAGCCGCGGTGGTGCGGGGCACCCTGCGCCTCTCGCCCCTCTCGGTGGCACCGCGCACCTCGGCGGGGCCCTGGGGCACGGCGGGGCTGGGGGGCACCGTCCCCTCGGGGGGAGGACGGGCCGGGGCTGGCACCGACGGGGCCACGCTGGCTGCCGGGTAGTCATAGTCCTCCCCCTGCTCCTGGCTGTCCTGCTCCAGGTGGGATGAGTAACTCCGGTACTTTTTGGGAGACTCCAGCTGGGTGTTGTCCCCCTCGGCCGCCTCCTGGTCGTAGCTGTAGGGATCGTCGTAGTGCCTCTCGGGCTCCCCGTCCTCGGCGTCCCCGGGGCTGGCCGTGTTCAGGGCGAAGGTGTCGCAGTCGGGCAGGCGGTAGCACATGAGCTCCCCGCCGGCGTTGGGGCAGTGGCACACCTTGCAGGGGGGCATGTGGAAGGTGTGCCCCGCCACGTACTTCTGCCCCTCGTGCAGGCAGCCGATCCTGCCGCACTGCGGGCACCCGTCCGCCGGCACCACGGCGTCGATGCAGTTCGGGGGCAGCTCCGGGCACAGCATGAACTGGCAGCTGATCTTCCCGCCACCCTTGGGGCACGAGCACTCGGTGCTGCCGAAGTCCACGAAGTAGGACTGTCCCTCGGGCACCCTGCCGTTGGTGAAGCCCACGTTGAGGCAGTCGTAGTACTGGTAGCCCTCGCAGGTGCAGCCGTGCTGCAGGCACGTGGCGCAGCACCCGCCGGGCTCCAGCACCTCCTCGATGCAGTTCTCCAGGGCCGGGCACTCGGCGCCCGTGCAGTCCCGCTGGGCCCGGGCACTGCCCGCACACAGCAGCACCAGGAGCACGGCATTCCAGCAGCTCGGCTGCCCAGCCATGGCCTCTTCCCGAGCGCAGCTCCAGTCCAAGGGCGCACGTTCAGCGCTGGCTGTTTTCCTGCAGGGCTGGAGGTTCAGCTCCGAATCCGCAGCGGTTTCCTGAGTTACCTTTTCTCATGGATCCTGGAGTTATGAAAGAAAACTCTGTTAAAGACTATACTCGGCACGTATCCTGCTAAACATTAGAGGTCTTTAAAACTTGGGACGAAATCCAACATCTGGAAACCGAAGGACAAAATTAATCTTAATGTCTTCCAAGCATTGTAGGCACTAAGTTTGGAGTTCTATGGTTCCCCCACCCCTATTTTGAAAAAGAAAGGAAGAAAAAACAGTTGTGACTGTTCTGTTTTGAATCTGTTGACAAAATGTATATATTTTTCAATAAAAAGGAGGCCTTTATACTTCAGTGCCTTTTTGGTAATCTTCCTAGCTAAAAGGATTTTTTTGGCAGAGAATAAGTAAATACACAGTTCTTCCTCTGCAGATACAAGCTTGAGATAATTATTCTTTATGTTTTAATTACAAATACCCAAATCTTAAGGAATTTTTATAGACAAAACTTGGCCCTGGGACGTGAGAATTTGTCTGTATGCATGTTAATACAAAATAAGGACTTTTTTCTGCCTCCTTCCCCCACTGAGCAATCTTTTGCACGTCAGTCTCCAGCATTAACAGTTATTTCTTTGCTCCAGCAGTGCTAAAATAGAACTTCTTTGTGTATTGTGGTTACTTTGTGGTTGCACATCATATTAGCTATCCTGTAATACATGTTAGGGGCCGGATTCTCTGCTCACAGAGGTTGGCACAGCTCCACAGCAGGACTGTGGTGCACAGAGGGATCGACTCCGACTTCACTGGAGGACAGTGACACCAACTGAGGATCTGCCACCACTGGCAACCACTTCTTTTAGTATTGACAACACCAGCAGTACTTTATAGTGAACTATGAACAGAATATATACATATATATATATATTTATGTATAAATAAATTGGCATAATATCACTTTATTAAAAGGCCTTGAAGAAAATGGTTTGCTTTTTAATTACTAAACCCTTTGACCTTAGAAAAGTTTAAGAGTGAATCAGCTGTTGTCCTTTACATCAAAATTATGCTCAAAAAGCTACACAATTAACATGGAAAACCACTTACAACAACAACAAAAAATTGCCTATAGAATTTTATAGGACTAGTGATCTGATTGTTTTTCCAGAAGCCCTCCCATCATCAAAAGAATAATGACCCTAAAACATTTATCTGGGGGGTAAAATACAGTCACATCCCCAAGAACAATAAACCACACATGCAACAGGAATGCTGCCAGAAAATCCATTCAGAAAGATTACTTTGCCCATTCAAAGTGGGCTTCCAACCAGTCTGCTCCATCCCTGCTGGCATGTGGCCAGGCCATGGGAAAAGCGTGCCTGTTCTGATAAGATATGGACAAACTGTGCTAAGAATTTCCACAGTTCTGCCCTGGAATTTCAATTACTTCACTACGTTGCACAGAGATATAATTCTTACAAATGTAGGTTTCCTATTCCTGATTTCAGTATATTTGCTGAATGTGCTAAAGGATAGTGACTGAAGGAAAAATAAAATTGTCAAAAAATACAATAATGGCTTGCAAGAGTCTCACCGTTTCAGAACTGTTCTCGAAACGGGGCTGTTTCTTATGAAGGAGAATTTTCAATATGTGGTGCTGAAATTAATTCTTCAGAACCCAGCCTGGGAATTAATAATTTATCCTACTTTCAGCAGCTTTTCCAGGTAAGCCAAATTTGTAATTGTTACATCACTTTAGCTGGGAAACGGTGAATAGAAGGACAAATACAGATAACTTCTGTGCTTCACAGCAGGATTTTGTCATTCCCTCCCACTGGTACCTCCTGGCTTTAGTGCTGCAGCACATATATGTCCCTTGGTCAAACTCCACGGTGGAAGCAGCTGAGCTCAACTCTCCCCTGGCCCATATTCCCTCTCCCACAGCAGGATTCCCAGGATCAGAGCCCCAGCGTCCTGTTTGGGTGTCCCAGCCCCAGCGTCCTGTTTGGGTGTCCCAGCCCCAGGTTTGGCCCCTCTGTGTGTGCACAAAGGCGGGGCACATGTGAAGGGTGAGCTTGTGTTATCACCCCCTTTAGCCCAGTCAGCTCCTGCTGCCCCGGGGCAGCACAGCCCAGCAGCTCAGGGGGACCGTCAGGACACCCCTGGGAGCTGTGCTTGTCTGCCCTGCTTGGACATTCGGGTTTCCCAAAACTCCTCAGGCATAAACCTGAACTCCTGACAAGAAACCCCAATGATCCCCTGTGCAGGAGGCCAGTCAGAACTCACCTGTAGCACGTTCAGGATCAGCTGAGGGTTTACCCTGGGGCAGTCCTGCCTTTGGGAAAGGAGCTGTTCCACTGCCCTCCCCTGGACAGTCACCTCTTGCCCCCCTCCCGCACACCCCTTTCTGTCCAAGGGTTTGTTTGCTTGTCCAGGTCACCTCCAGCATTTCCTCTGTTCCCGTCCTTGCTCCCTTGCCTCTCGCCCACAGAGAGGCCCGGAGAGCTCTTGGCAAGTCCTGTCCCTGCTCCCACCTCTCACACTTTCTGCTCAGTGCCCTGTTCAGTCTCTCTGTACCCTTTGTCTTCCCACCATTTCCACATCCCTCAGCTTCTGGGTTTTCAAGTTAAACTGATAAGGCTGAAATCCTTACAAACCCTTTCTCTGTCAACACCACAACCTTCCCTACCCTCAGGCTCACTTCCCTTCATCAGAGGCTCCTTGTTTCCGGTGTAATGACTCCAACAAAAGCACCTCTTTTTATTCCTGTAAACCACTGTTTTCCCTGTGCTTTCTCCATCTGTTCCCCACACCCATCACTCCCCCCAATGCTTGCATATCAAAGAAACAGCCTCTACTTTAGGCACAGAGAAAAGCAGCTTTGAGTGAAGAGCACAGACAGGACTGCTGAGCCCCACTGAGACAACCCATCCCTCCAAACGGGGGTGTGCTCCTGCCAGCCCCGGCAGCCCATGTGCCTCTGCATCCACACCCTTCCCTAGTGCTGGGATGACTCTGGAGACAGCAGCTCTTTACTTGGTAATGGCATCAAAAGCTGGAGCTGTAAATAAAGGTGTCTAAACCTTTAAATAAAAATGCACTGTCTCTGAAGGATAGGGGAGTTTAATGCAGCAGATGTTATTGCAATAATTTGCTTCCATTAACGATTTCTGTACTTCCCTTAATGTCCTTTTACACAACTAGGGTTATACACAAGGACTTCACTTCAATGAGGATTGGGTCTTTCTGCTCTCACCAGTGTCCTTCACCCACTCTTACCAATGTCACTGCCTTTTGCTGCTCCACTGAGGGAGATGCCACAAGAAATTAAGCCCTGCACACCTAAAATAAAGGTCTTTCAAAGGCTCTGTTGAAAGCTTTACAGAGCTTTACAGCAAGGTAACCCAAATGCCACCCACAGCAGCCCTCATGCACTGCTTCATGACCCAGAAGGATCCCATTGATGTCCTTTGTGGAGTTTGCTAACCTGTATATCCTCCTCTCCTTTGGTTCAATATCTAATCTTCTTGGCTTTACTGGGTTTTACTGGGCTGCTTTTAAAGCAGTTGTTGCCATTCCTGTGCACACAGTGTGTCCTGAGCAAGGGAGGGATTAAGCAGTGGATTAAGACTGAGTCCCTCAAAGCCTACAGAAGCAAACCTGTGAGGTAAACCAGCAGCAGAGGATGGTCAGACCACTATAGTTCCTTAGACCTTGATTCCTTCTTTAAAAATTATTCCCAGGAAATGCAAAGACACCTTATGGAAAACCTGCTTAAGTAAGAGTCCAAATGAGCATGAACTCCAGGCACACATCTTCCTGGAAAAGGAAAGAATGCTTCACTTTGCAGACTAAACCAGTATCTGTGTCATGGGACATCCAAGGCTCAACAGCAGCAGCCATCAAAATTGTAACTACTCCTCGCTGAAAAACATCATATTCCTGTCTCCTGGCAGGGGAAGAAAACAAGATTTCAAGATGCTTATTTCAATTCAACTTGGGGCCAAAAAGTTATAAATTCTGACATTTTTGCAAAACAATATACTCTGAGTGATTTACTTCAATCAAAGCCATAACATAAAACTAAAAGGAAGAATGTTGACTTGATTAAAACTGTTCAGTCACATTACTCAAAAATGTTGATGAAACCAGTGTGTTCCCACAGAAGATCTAGACATTTTAAATGTGCAACTTCTTTAAATTAAGGGGAGTCTTTTATTGGGAGATTCTTTTTCCAGATGGTTTCATTTCAGTGCTGAACCAGAAACCTCATTCTAGGTAGGCAGAGGTGACAGGAGGCACTTTCCTTCAAAGACTTCCCACAGACACCACCCTTCTGTGTGAAGGTTGCCCCAGAAACGTGCAGGAGGTGTGCACATGTGGAAGAGATACTGCCTGTCAAATGTTCACTGAACAAAAAGAGGCAGCCATTTATAAACAAAAAGCAATAAAGAGAATGAATTCAGAGCACTGTAGAGGACAACATCTGCATTAGAATCCAGTGACTTCCAGCCTTGAAGATGTACCTGCAGTTGTACCACAACAGGTTTAGATAGAACACCACTTTTCTCTATCCTGCCTCTCAATCCCCCGCTAAATTGCCATTTTTGAGGTTAGCAATAACAGAAATGCTGGTTTGATACATATCTTCTACTTTTGAAGAAGGAGCAGGGCCAGATGACAGCCTGATGTGAGAGCAGAAGGTGTCAGAGCCCTCCTGTGCAGGCACTGGGAGCACAGTCCCTGCTGGGTGTAACTGGGGGCAGCCACTGACCTCGGCCAGGAACCTCCACCCAAGTTCCCTGCACACTAAGAAAGAAGCTGTGGGAAAACCAGTGCAGCAGGGACTGGAGAAAGCAAGCTCATCAACCCACAGAGACGCTCTGAACAGTTCTCCTGGTCTCCCAGTGCCACTCAGTCCAAACTGGCTCTCCAGGCACAGGCTGTACATGACCAGGGAGCACACACAGCCCTGCTCTGTGATGGTCAGTGTTTTGGTGATGCTGAATCTCTTCTCACAGTGGTGAAGCACTGCAGAAAAAAGAAGCACATGTGCACACCCACCCCGAGGAGCAAGGGGAATGTATTTCCCCAGTCCCTGCATTTTCACACCTCTCCCAGCCAGAGCTCTGTGGCTGCTGCAGCTGCCAGCAGCTCTTCCGTGGCTGCACTCACAGCTCAGACCAAGGGAGGAAGAAGGGAGGGGATGGAAGGAAATAACAATTTAAAACAATCCCTCTTAAATGCAAGAGAAAATGGAAATTTGTGAGAGATCTTTCATGTATGAAAAACAGAAAAAACCCCTAAGCCCAGTAACTCCTGAGTGGGCTGTGCCAACCCATGGATTAGATCTTCCTTTCACACCCTCTCAATCCGGAAACTTGTGATCTCACCAGGCTGGAAGGGATTGCTGCTGGAAGGGATCACTGTGGCTGCTCCAGGCCCTCTCCTCACAAGGGGAACTGCAGGGCTATTCACTGATGAATGAAAAGGGGAGAAGGGTTTCCTTCACTGCTCTTATGCAACGTTCAGTGCCCAGACCTCCTCATCTCTGCCTGCTAATTAACGGAATTTGAGCCAAGCTCAATCCAGCCTTCTCATTTGGAGCACCTGCACTGGCAGAAAGAGCAGAGGGGTGGGATAAACCCCCATGTAAATCCAAATTCAGCGAGCTGCTTTTCCTTACCAAAAGCAAAGCACGGGATGCTTAGTCACTCTGGAGTTGTCAACACTCCAGTTCTTGGCAAAACCAGCCCGTGTTCAGAAGTCATGGCTTTTGCAGGCGGTTTCCCTCAGCTTTATTCTCAATAAGAAATCAGTTACCATTACCCCCCTTGTCACGGAAAACTTCAAAAAATGGACATTTGGGAGTCCAGAGGATTATTGCTTAATTCAATAGCAAGCTTAAGAGTGGGACAAACAAGAAGCAAGCAGGATGGAATCAAAACTCACATTGTCTCCCAAAGTTGTTCCAATAAGACCTCCCTTCCCAGCAGAAGCGCCCCCGAGCCATCCAGGATATTCCCCACCTCAAATCCAAACAGGAACCTGCCACGCTGCAGGAATGAAAAAGCATCCCCCGAGGTATTTCAGCCGGAGTAGCCAAGCATTAGCAAGAGTGACCAGGCAGCTCTGGGATGTGTCCTTCCAGAATGTGCAGCTTTTGAAGGCGTTTTGGAAGTCCTGGAGAGTGAAGGCAGCCTTTTTCCAAGGGAATGACAGGGCAGAGCTGAGGAGGGGAGAATCATGGCTTGGGTGTATTGTGTCAGTGCTCCCCCTCACCAAAGTAACAGGGCAGGTACTTGGCTCACTGAGGGGCACAGTGCCGTGTCATGGGATCTGCAGCAGCTCCAGAGTGGCTCAGGGGGAGTGTGGCAGAGGAAGGACTCACATTGGGAAGGAGGCAGAGCCGTCCCACCCCGAGCCCGGGGCTGGTCCCTGTCCCAGCTCTGACACGCTGGCACTGAGAGCTCAGCACGGGGCCGTGCAGGGCCAGAGCAGCTGAGAGTGCCAAGGGCTCTGCCACGGAGACCTGACAAACCAACCACGTTTCCTCTGGCTGATGCACAGGACGCTCAGCATATCCTGGCAGCTGGGCCAGGGTCGCAGCTCTGCTGCAGAAGGAGCCAAGCTCTAACTTTTGAGTGAAAATAAATGTGTTTGTTATTGATACACTTTTTTTTCCTTCTTCTTACATAGCTAAGTTTCAGGTGACTATATATACTCCTCAGAAACACAATCAAATAATCCAGCTATTTCCACGCCAGCCAAAGAAATCTGGGAAAAGATTAAAGCAAACTCGGCAACAGCCACTCGAAAACGTTTCCCAAGGCGCAGCCAACAAAAACTTGTCAAAGCTCATAAGTTATGAACTAATTTGCACAGAGAGAGCTCTTTTGGCAGCAGACAGGTCCCTGAGCTCCACAGCACCTCGAGCAGCCGCACACACGTGGAGGCATTCCCTGCCATGGGGCAGCACAGCCCCAGAGCCCTGCCCTGCCCCAGGGGCCAGCACCAGCTCAGTGCCTGGGCTGTGCTGAGCACTGTCAGCACTGCAGGCTGCTTGCAGGAGGGAGGGAAAGAATTTGTTCTCATTTACTTAAAGAGCTGCACTCCTCTCCTCCTACTCAGGGAGAAAAATTCCTAGTTTCCATGATGTTCCCCATTATTTAGATACTTTTTAGTGGGAAACTCAAGCAGAACAATCTCCCCGTACAATCTCACAACTGTGCTCCTCCAATGCACCATTTCAAGGTCCTGGGTTATATTTCTTACCCCGCTTGCTTGCTTGCTTTCCCTGATTTTCCTGTAGGATGCTCCAGCCCCCTGTCCCTTCCCACTGTTTCACAGAGCTCACATTTGCAGGGCTGCTGCTGCCTCTCACCAAGGAAAAAACCTGCTGCAACCTCAAGGACAGTGGCACACAAAACCCGAGCATGTCATTCCCGCTCCCCCTGTGACCCCTCTCCCCATTTCTTGTTTCCTCAATGTGAAATAATTAAGATGCAGTTTTATAACTTAAAACTCTTTGTAAGCAACAGATTTGAGTTCTGGGTTTTTTTGTTTTTTTTCATAACAGTCTTCTTTTATGCACTTTGAACCCCACTGCCCTAAGCAGTGACAGTAATACAGATCTTTTGCTGGGAAACGTGTTGGTTGGAACATCTCGGCACTACCTACCTGTTTCAGGCAGCTCTTTTGGAACAGTTGAAACTGAAAATTCCCCCACCCCCACTCTAAAATCCAAATGAGGCAAAAGAAAGCCTACCATTTAACTGACAGCTTAGCAATGGCCTTTCCTGCCCTGTGCGCTGCCATGTGCCAATTTGGAAATAATTAACAACAGTTTTCATTCAGGAAAGGCTGAAGGGAACTGCAACCCATTTTTCCACCGAGTACCTGTGAGGCAGAACTGCTCCCAGCCAGAGGAGCAGCAGCTCCTCCATGGCCTGAACCTCAGCCTCAGAACTGAAGAGCTGGATTTGAGACTCTCCAGAGTAACTCACAGGGGTTTGCTCCAGCCTGCCAATTAATTCCAAATGAGCATCAAAGCATCAATGCAGTAAGTTTGCAGTAAATAATTTTTCAGTAAATGTGTCCTGACTCTGTCATTATCATGATTAATGGTGAAACTCTGCCTGCTGATGTGGAGACAATAACAGGAGCAGTGCAGAGAGCATTTGATCATACCCTGCTAATTTGGTTCACGGTTTCTGCTCGACAGAGCTCTGTCAATGCACCTCCTTTGATCCACAACACATGCAGTTGCTGCCTACAACCAAGATTTCCCTAGGAAGAAACTGTGAATCTTGACACAAGGCACAATGGTTTTTCACAATGTCATGAAGTCCCCAGAAGGGCCCAAGATCAAACTCTTTTCCTTCCTGACTCAACAGGAGCCAAATCTGTCCCTCAAGAGAGTAAACGTGCTCTCAGCAACCAACTGTAGCAACAAACCAACTCCTTTCATTAGCTGTGCACTGCTCCACAGCTGAGAAAATACATCCTCCTCTCCCAGCTGCATAACCTACCTGGGACTCGTGTGACAGCAGGTGAACTTCGCACACCCACGGTCCTGCCTGTGCTCTGGCTCTTAAATAAATAACCCTCAGACAGCACACAAGGCCATCCCTTTGTTCCATACAGAGAGGGCATTCTCTGCCCTGTTCTTCAGGAGAAAGGCTGGGGGGAAAAACTGGAGAAGGAAGACCCCTTAGCTCAAATTTATCCATCCCTTGTGATTCCTTTCAGGTTTTGGAGGCATCACTTCTGTCACTTCCACCTCCACCTCACACATCAAGGGAATATCTGTCTTGAGCCACTGGGATTCCATTTGCTTCATTATGTTAAGTGTTCTCAGAATTTGTAATTTATAAAGTTTTTAGCCCTTTGTGTAGCCCTGAGCACATTATCACTGCTGGAATAATCCCAGTTCTGCCCCTGGCAGTGCTCCTGAGAGTTTGCTGGGCTCTAATCTGGACAGTCTTCCTGTTGAAGGAAGGGACATGACTGACACTATTTGTACCTACAAGGCTTATCTGAAGTAAGCCTGAACCAAAGTCTTTGGGTTTCCCTGCAGGACAGGCTGCATAGGACCTCTCCTGCCAGAGCCAGGCTGTGCCTGAAGCTGCACCCAGGATCCACAGCTGTGGATGCATCTCCCACCAAAAAGGTGCTACTGGTGTCACCCCCTTTGCTTTGCCACCTCTCAGCCTCACTTCTTGATTCCTCAGTCCTGTGGTTTTCTACAAGCCATGAAGGAGAAAGGATTTAGAAATCAACACCTCAAAGACAGGCTGCGTTAAGGATCCAGCCTTGTAATTCTGCATTGAAAAACATTCAGTTAATTAATCCAGTTTAGTATGTGGCCACCTATTCTTTGTTCTGAAGAAAAGGAACTTGGATTTATTTCAGCACTCACACACACACCCTCTCTCCATCCATGGCCTCCATGGACTGCAGACAAGAGCATATCTATAGTAAATGTAATGGATGTACCATGATATTGGATGGCACAATATATTCCCAATTATAAATTAATAAAGTCCAGAAAAAGCATCAGTGATCATTCCTCGGGAACAGTTTCCTCTTATTTGGTGACAAAAGAAAGCCCCTATTAGAGTTATTATATATACCAATTAAATTCTTTAGCTAAAGCAAAAAATTATTATTTTAATGGAGGAAAAAGTAGAACATTTGGTTAAAATGTTCTCATAGAAATGTTAATTACCACAGGCATTAAACGAATGGAAATCAGAGCCTACCATTCGTTGAGCACTTTGAAAAGTTTTAATGCAAAAACCGTGCTGGAAAGAAACCTTCAATTTTTCCTCATGAATGAAAGCAAATCCCTGTAAATGAAGCTGCATCTATCATGCTGCTAATCAGTCAGCAAATGCAATCCATCAATCCAAAGTGTCCCTGCACAAACTTTCCATAAGAGATAATGGAATTAATTTGGTTTGTTGGATACCAAACTGTGGAAAGATGCTATTCTACCTCAGAGCCCATCACTGAGAGACAACAACGCTACCAGATGTAGCTCATGGAAGTTACACTGCACTACCTCCCATCTCCCACCCTGGGTTTATCCTTCACTGCTCCTCAAAGGCTGTGGAGAATTGTCTGAAAGTTCAGAGTTGTGTGACTCTCACTTTTGGAATATAAACCACCCTGTGCCTCACTGGCTGGGCACGAGGCTGAGGAGGGTTTTGCTCCTCAGTGTCCTGTGAGCCCTTGAAGTGATGGGATGAGCAGGATGAGGTCCAGGCACCCAACACACACTGCTGGGACCTTATAGATCTGCTGGAACTGCACTGCACAGAATGTGCTGAGCTGGAAGGGACCCACAAGGATCATCCAGTCCAACTCATGGCCCTGCACAGGCCCATCCCAAGAGTCACCCCCTGTGCCCCAGAGGATCATCCAAACCCTCCTGGAGCTCTGGCAGCCTTGGGGCTGTGCCCACTGCCCTGGGGAGCCTGGGCAGTGCCCAACCAGCCTCTGGGGGAAGAACCTTTTGCTGAGATCCAACCTGAGCCTGCCCTGACACAGCTCCAGCCATTCCCTGGCTGCTGTCCCTGGTCCCCCCAGAGCAGAGCTCATTCCCTGCCCCTCCTCTGCCCCTGCCCAGGCAGTTGGAACTGCACTGAGGTCTCCCCTCAGTCTCCTCTGCTCCAGCTGAACACACCAAGTGCCCTCAGTGTCCTCACACGGCTTCCAATCAAGGCCCTTCTCTTGATGGTGTAGAGCTCCTGCAGACTCAGCATCTGCCAGAGAGGTTTGGATGGGCAGTGCTGTGAGCCCCATTTATCCTCCAAGAGATGCCAAGGCAAGGAATGCCAGCTCATTTGCTGAAGTCTGGAATCTAGAGAAGTGTGGCAGGGGAGGCATCACACTGGTTGTCTCATTCACTTCTTTAGTGATAAGACCTGTTCTCTTCCAGGCAGCAGATTTATTTATAACCAAGCTGAAAGAGATTTGAAAGTATTTAGGGGTCATCATAAAATGAAAGGAGTGCTTGCTACCCTGAAACTCATAAAAGCAAAGTTATGTAAAGGGAAAAAGTATTAATTCTTGCTGAAGGATTCAAAATAAACAGACACAGAAACATAAATACACATATTTCTTGCACTCCCCTGGCATCTTTTTGCTCTCTAAGGAAGGTACACAACTCCTTTGCCTGCAGCACCTGCGGAATCTTGGATCTTGACCTTTGATTTAGACCAGATCCAAGTTGTCCAAGGTGTAACCTTGACTTGGAGGAAAACTTCCTGGAGATCAGAGCATTGGTTTTTTTCTGTATCTGCAGAGAACCCCCAGCTGACATACCCAGTGATAGTTTGCTGAGTGTCCAAATACACTGTGGCACCTTCTGCCCTCGGATGCACGGGTGCAGTTCTCATGTACATAATGATTTGTGGTTCTGTACCATATTTAATCTACAAACCAGAGTGATATTAGAAAAGGAAATTTTGTTTACTTTGTAAGTTATTCACTACATTTTCTACTTCCACAGGAAGCCAGTATGATCTGCTGGGTAAATACACAACCCAGACTCCTGAATATTTTAAGATCATTAACTAATGCAATGATAACTTGGCACTACAGGCAGAACATTTGATATTAGACATCTCAGCAATGCAGAAACATTGATATTGCATTGACAAAAAAAGCTGATTGAATATTTTATGTTACCTTATACAGGTACATATGATTTAAAGAACAGGAATACTTCTTTTCTTTTCACAACATCTTGGTTTCACTGAACACACCAACAAAACTGTAAATTCAATCTGATTTTCATCACAATGAACAATATTCCACTAAGGTGGTGTTGATGAGTGCACACAAATTGTTTGGTCTTGGCACATTAAAATACATATATATTTTTTGGACAATGATCTTCTGAAAGGGAAGGAAGTTATTTCATTTTCCAGCTGAGGAAATTCTACAATTAACACAAGGGGAAAGAATAATTAACACAATGGGAGAAGAAAGAGCTGGTTGTCTCTCCTTCCACATTAGTGATTGCACAGTCCAGCACATGACCGGGAAGGAAAATTAAGATGGAAGAGTTGCTGATATGAAAAAAAATGAAATCAAGTTTCCCAGAATCACAGAACACTTGGTATTTAAAACAGGAAAAGAGGGAAAAAAACCCAAACCAAACACCAAGGAAAGTAAGGGAAGTGCAATGGGAGGTTTTCCAGCTTTGCAGTGCTCTCTCAAATCCCCTGTCAGGGCTCCCCCAGCGCCAAGGTGCAGCCGCCCGGCAAAGAGGCACCTGCAGAGAGCCTTCCTGTGGCACGACCCCACCTCACCCTGGGGGGGCTGAAACGCTCTGGCAGCCCAGTCAGACGTGCACACCCAGCCCTCTGACTCGGGAGCCTGGGACAGGCAGGATTTGCATTGCATTGCCCAGAGTGTGAAGTACATCAGCTCTGCAGAATCACTTCTGAAGGCAGCGGCTGATCCGGTGATCTTGGGTGTTCAGAGTCCAAAAAGCAGGAACAGAACAAAGAGGACCAGGGATTTCAGCTCTCAGAAGATCACAGGGGCAGAATAGGTTCAGTTTTCTAGAAGTCACCTCACTGATGAGGTTTACTCTAGAGTCAGTGGAAGGGTGAAGGGTGGATGAGACTTCAGAGGGCAATACTATCACCAATAACCTGTTTGGGATAGATAGATGGATGGATGGATGGATGGATGGATGGATGGATGGATGGACTGTGCCCTAGATATGAGCTTGTCTTTTTCACAGAATCCCAGAATGATCTGGGTTGGGAGGACCTTAAAGCTCCCCCTGTTCCACCTCCTGCCATGGGCAGGGACACCTTCCACTAGCCCAGGTTGCTCCAAGCCCTGTCCAGCCTGGCCTTGGACACTTCCAGGAATGGGGAGTCCACAACTATGTACCATAAAGGGACCTTACATGAATAGTTGCCTTATTTTCAGGTAGACAGAGCTGAAGAGCCTGTGATTTTTCAGTCTGCAAAGGAGAACTCTCTGAGGAACACAAACGACATTTATAGAATTGTAAGGAACACAGATAAACTGAAGGGGATATTCCTTCACCAAATGTGCACCACAACAGGGCAGAGGCCAGGTAGGAGAAATCAATCATTCCCATGAAGGTCAACTGGAAGAATCCCAGAATTCCAAGTCTGGCCTACCAAGACTTCCCATTTGGGATGTTTAACAAAAATAAGTGTTCACCTTTAAAACTATATTAAGCAGTATCTTCCCACATTACCTACCACCTCAGCCCCCAGGCACTGCTTTTCCTTCAGTAGAAGATTTCGAGTTGTTTGACTTTATCTTTACTTTACACAAATGCTGTTTCTTTCTTACAGATGGATATGATCTGCTGAAGACCTGGAACGTTTTATGCCACAGCAAAACTCATTCACAAGTACCATCTGTTCCTCCTGCAGGGGCACAGTAATGCCAGAAACTGTTTAACATTCCATAAATTAAGACCATATAATGGATAGCTCATTGTTAAAGTGAAGCGAGGAATCGTTTGGAACCTGATGACAGACATTTTGCTGGGCTTTTTCCTTAAAAATAGTATCCAATGTATTGTTTTTGGTTTGCTTCAAGAACTTCCCATTCAACATTAAACAGCAAAGGTGGGTCACAATGTAACCTTAACAACTACCTTTATCCCCACTTTCAGCAGGATCCTTTCTAATAACTTCAGGAGGAGGCTTGGAGTGGGCCAGGGGTTATAACAAATTCACTGCAACACCAAATTCTGTTCTCCTTTCCCCTGCTGTGTGTCTGTTGTATCTGCAGAATACACTTCCCAAGAGAACAGAATCCAATCTTCAAGTTTAAGAGCCATTAAAATATGTCTTATTTTATAGATGTTACACTTATTACACTCACACACAGCTCCCTACTCTGCCTTTCACTTACTGGTCAGAAATCTCAGCCAGAAATGAACTGCTTTTGCTATTCCCTTCTACCCAAATGCCAAGATATTTAATCAATAAAAAGGCTGGACATAAAGTCCTGCTATGAGTTTGTGTCATCTGAGTCAACATTAAAACAGCTTTCATTTGCCATTCAATCAGAGAAACCACAGAATAAAGAGGGGAAAAAAGTCTACAGAAAAAAACCCCACAACCACACACACAAAAAAACCCCGACCAAAACACCCCACATACAAAAGAAATCAATAGTGCTTAATTGGAAAAAAATGGCATTCTAAAATCCTCCACCCAGGAGTGGGATGCAAGTGGCTCCGTGCCTGGTTCTTGGGGCTTCCTGGGGACAGGCAATCCCTGGACATGCAGCTCTTGTGTGAGCTGAGCTCCAGCTCCTCCGAGCAGGGAACCACCACAGACCAGCCTGGCCAGACCCCTCAGTGCCACAGATCAGCACATGGCACTGGCACACTCCAAGTGATAGGAGAGATCGTCTGAAAATTCACTTATTTCAGCCCATAAACTCATCTTTTAACACCATGTAAGTGCATATAATTATTACCATCTCTTTGTGAAGCTCCCACACTGCTATAATAAAATCCACAGAAGAAAAGCACTTTTAGCCCACCCATTCCTAATCCCAGAGACAATGCCTATATTTTTCCATCACATCAGATCCTGGACGGTGGGGGAAGGGCAGGACTGCCGAGGAGAGGGGGAAATGCAACTTGAGAAGTGGTAAGTGTGTCAAAATCTAAATTACTTGGAGATATTTTGCTGCACAATCCTCCTTTATGCCTGTGCAGCTCGGTTCATATGGCTCACATTCAGCCTGTCACAGTGAATCATTGCTACTCCTTGACTTACATTAACAAAAACAAACCCAACTTTCGCTCCAGCCCGTGAGGTAAAACCTCTCCGAATTCCCAGTCAAAAGGCCAGAAGCAGCATTAAAAATAATTGGTTTTGTAAGAAGCTCACTTTGAGGAGAAGGCAAAAAAAAATAAAAAAAATAAAAAAGCCAGTGAAGATCTGACTAATAGCACAAACATGTGTTGCTTATGGAGTATTTTGCAAAAAAGCAAAAAGCTTTGTCCACGAGCGGAGTAGACCCAGCTTTAGCAGCCTTAACTAACAAAGCAAACCCGCCCCTCTCTACTTAAGTCTTTAAACGGTATCAAACCAAAGATATTTAACAAGAGCTTTAGAGCCCGACGAACAGTTAGAAAGTAAAGCTGGAAAAAGAAGTTTAAAACTCAAAGCGAAACTCAGCCAGATACAGTCTTTGCAACTAGCAGAATACAAGGCACAAAGCAAAGCCAGCACTCAAACAAAGTTATTTTACACTTCTCCCAGTAAATCTGCAACAAATGTCCAGTGAGGAAGGATTTCTGCTGACCTGTGGATGAGCAGCAATGCAGATGTGGTGAGTTCTGCTGTCACCTTTTGTTCCCAGCCATGTCAGCTGTGCTCTGCTCCAAGTGCTGCTCACACTCCCAAATCCCCTTTTCCAGCTCTATCTTAGGAACTGCCCAGATTTTGTAGTGTAATCTGAGCAGGGAAGTACCATGTGCCTATGATATGGTTAATTCACTTTTTACCCCCCGCAATGCCTAAGGAAGCTGCTTCACATTTCAAAGCCCAGCCTAGGGCTGCCTGACCCAGGTACAGCCTGGGCAGTGCTGGGGCTGCCTCTTCCACTCCAGGGGCCCCCCAAAACGGCTCCTTCCCACCTCCCAGGCCCTGGGCTGGGGGATTCAGGGGGCTGCTGAGGCCCTTGTGTCCCTTCCTCGGGTGCCCAGCACGGAGGGGAGCAGAGCCCAGCACAGAAGGGGCCAGCCCTCCCTGCTGAGGGCACCACCATCCCCATGGCCAATGCCAAGGATTCCACTGAGGGAGCTCTGGTGAAGCCCCTTGAGACCCAGCAAAGCCCTGGGCATCTGTTCTGGGATCTTTGGCAACGCAGACATTACACAGGTTGGGCTGCAAGAGTCCCATCCGTTCCTCTCCAGTGTTGCCACCACTTAAGTGAGAAACACTCTCCATTTCTTCTGCTAACAGAAGACACCTTTCTACTACCAAAACAAACAAACAAAAAACCAACAGAAAACAAGCTTCTGAACTTGGTCAATTCATTCTTCTTTTAATATCCTTCTACAATTATTGATCTCCTTCTGTTTGAATTTGCAATCACCATCGTGCTTAACAATGACAACACTAAACTTCAGAGAAGGAAATGCCTCTTGCTCCCAAATTCTGCACAGCGAAGAGTTAAACCAGTTGTGAAGCTGTCAAGCACACACACACACACACACCAGAGAAGCTGCAGAGAAGGACAGTAGTGCTCAAATCCTGTCACTCCTGCTCACCCAGCCCCACCATGAGTTCCTAAACAGTGTGCACCAAACCCCGGGGGATCCCAACCAGCACCAGCCGGGTGTAGGTGTTTCCTGAGCGACAAGGGTGAAGTGCAAACTGATCTTGGTTGGGCTATTCCCAACGTTCTTGAAAGCAAATTCCAAGTAATCCCAATGTCAACAATGTCAATGACCCAAGCACTGCTAAATCGAGTCAGGGAGGCTGAGGGAGCCCCTCCTGGCAGGCAGAGGGGAGGTTTCTGTTACTCCCTCCACCAGCCCCAGGCAGATGGGGGGAGCAGCTATAGTTGCTTTTGAACAGCCAAGAAAGGGCCCCTAAAAGAGATTAAAGGGAAGAAACAGTCAGGGATCTTGGAAAAGGAAGGATGTAAGACACAAAGACGGCAGAAAATAGGAAAGCTTTGGGGGAACTTTAAGTCTTGGCCAGAAGGCGGCAAAGCAATTTCATGTAAGGAACCTGCTTTTTAAATTCTTGGCCTTGTGTGTAACACCTATAAATCCCTTGTGTAGGATTTCTAACGATTACATTCTGCATCTGCCAAGTTTTCCTGTCTTCAAACTCTAGACTTCTATTCTAAAGCAAAGGTGAGAGTTGTATCTTCCCTGCTGCGTAATTTACTAAACCCAGTTTGCCTGAAATTAGCATGTGGGTAAGGTAAACCTTGAAGTAATGCAATATATTGGACTATTTCAGAGAAAAATGTATATTCTTCAAGCCTGAATTCAACATCTTAGCTCAGAAATTTGATCTTGACCAGTTATAATGACAATTGCTTAAAAAAATAGTAACAAAAAGGAAGTGAAGTGACCTCAGAGGTTAAGAATTGAGGCCAGCAGCCGTCTCTCTTGCTGGTTGTGTTTATATCATGGAATTATGGAATGGTTTGGGTGGGAAGTGACCTTAAAGCCCATCCAGTCCCACCTCTGCCATGGGCAGGGACACCTTCCACTAGCCCAGGTTGCTCCAAGCCCCGTCCAACCTGGCCTTGGATACTTCAAAGGCTGGGGCAGCCACAGCTCCAGGATGGGCAACCTGTGCCAGGGCATCACCATAAGGAATCCACAGCCTGCCCCTCTGCCAGGCACAGGCACCATCTCCACTGTGCTCCAGCAGTGCTCTGTGGTCCTCACCCCCCCACCAGGTGCCTCATCCTGATTTATGTGGGTGTCCCCATTATTTCTGTGCCCCCCAAGCCCTCCAGGTGATGCCAGGCTGGGGGGGGGGCTGCAGGGCACAGCTCTCTGCAGGAAGCCAGATCTTCGCTCTTTAGTTTCATTAGCCTGTAGAACATGCTATAATTTGCTGAAATGATGATTAATCAAATTTATTTTTCTCTAAGGCAGCTAATGAACAGCCAATTAAGTGTCTCAGTAATTCTGAAATAATAAAGGAATACTCTTGGAGTGACAACCAGCAGCTACTCAACAGCATAAGCATGCCAGTAAAATCACAGAATATTCTGAGTTGGAAAGGACCCACAAGGATCTTCAAGTCCAACTCTTCAGTGAGTGGCCCCTCCAGGGACCGAACCCACACCTTTGGCATTATTGGCACCAGGCTCTGCCCAGCTGAGCTAATCCAGCCTGGTTGGAAAGGCAGGAGGTGTGTGAGGGCAAGGTCCTTTCACCCTGATCATCCCAGTCACCTTCTCTTTCTGCTTCAGACCAGCACCACCTCCCCCTCCCTCGGTGCTGCTCCCAGGCTGCTCCTCAGGCCTGGAGGAGGCCCAGGGGACACCCGAGGTGCCACACAGCCAGGGCACAGGGACTGTGGGGAGGGGACACCCCCACAGCCTGCGAGTTCAGCAGGGCAGTGACTGTCTGCCTTGTGGTTCAGTGCATGTCTTTTCCAGACTCCAAACAAATCCGTGAATCCTTCATTTTGATCACATGAATCAGGGTGAGATTAAGAGATATAAACACAACTTAGCACAGTACCCAAAAAGCAAGGAGTGACATTGTTAAAAGGATCCATAATCTTGTTTTTTGAAGTATTTCTTCAGTGGGAATTGTGTTGGACCAAAGAATGCAAAACTTAGAAGCTTCCAAGAGGGGGTCATGTGAAATTACTCTATTTCGAGATTTTTCCAGATCACTAATATTTTGATTCTGAATGTATTTGTAAGAACCTGCCAACAAACCATCAAAACAGAGAAGTTTTTGCAGTTTGTAACTGTCTTCCCTTTTTCCAGGTCTTTAAAAAAAAGTGTTTTTGTAGAGACTTATGTCATTTCTGTAGAAAATTCTGCAATCCACAATGACATTGCATATTTTTTTCAAGTAAAAAAGCAAACCTCCCAATAAAGAACAAAGAACATCCTTTGTTTCAGACAAAGAATTTCAGGAGAAACCACAAAATGTTCAAGCAAAACATTAAACATTTGATTTTCCACCCATTCTGCCAACAGTCTAAGTTTTCCCATACTTCTAATATCAGTGTCAATAAGGAGGGGAGGGGAGGCAGGTCAGATGGATGACAAATCCCGTTAATGAAATGAAGATGAAAACAGGAGCTTTGCAGAAAGCATTTTTCTTCTTTAACTTAGCTTTTCTTTATAATCAGGAAACAAGACATACTTAATTTACCCATCAGGAAAAAATGCCATTGAGAAACAAGCAGAAGTTGTTACCAGTGTTATTACACAAATCCTGGGCTCTGCTCCTGTGAACACCCAGCTCTGCACCCAGCCCAGTCACCAAATGGGTGTTGTGTCCTCTGCAAAGAGCCAAACACAGGGATATTACTGATGGCAGATGTTATTTAGGCTCTTTAAGTGAGTTTTAGGAAAGGGAACTCAAATGTCCATTTAAAACCAAATGGAAACACTTCCTTTCAAACACACGCGGTGGAGATTATTTGAAACACAGACATTTCACTGCCTGTTTTCATAGAATGGTCACAGAATGATTTGGGTTGGAAGGGACCTTAAAGATCATCTAGATCCAACTCCAGATCATCTAGTTCCAATTCCCAGTTAGTGGAATTTTTCCCAGTGCAAAGACATCCCACAGCTGTGGCAGCACATGGGACCTCAGCTGCATGTGCCCAGCACTGCACAAACACACAACAAAATGCTATTTACAGCCTCAGAGACAGCAGCCCCAAACTGCAGCAGTGTAACCAAGAATTAAATGCATGAGCTGTCTAGTCTAGAGAGATGCTTCATCTTCACAGCAAACATCATAAAGTGCTGATTTATTTTTTTCCCTCGTTACAGGAGGAGAGATTTTAGTAAATTTAAGTACACCCCAGTGAATTTCCTTTTTGATTACTGGCTCCTTAGTTCAGTCTGTTTAAATAGAGGAATAAAAGTGGTGCAGTCAAGTCAACCTGTTTGCCCAGACTGGAGAGACATTATTAAATGTTCTTGCTCTTTTACACATCCTAAATATTCAGACACTTGCAGCACCCCAGGGTATAGTGTGCTATGTCAACACCTTGAGAAGAATGCAAACATCTTAATAAAAGCAAAGAGAGATTGCTTATCAGGCACTCTTGCTGTTAACATCTGCATTTTACAAAAGCCCATGAATTTTTCCAAACCCTTTCCACAGGACACATCCTCCTGGATAAGCAAGCAGCCATGGCAGGAACCAACCAGCAAGTCAGAAAGCAACTGCATTTTTGGTTTTGCTCTAAAGGCAAAATGTTTCAGAGCATTCTCAGCTGCTCTCACTGAGCAGAGCCACTTCCACCACTTCCCAGTTCAGAACTGAGGGGTAATCCCCCAAACCAAGCTGCTCTGGAAGTCTCAGATGACACCCTTTCCAAAGTTTTACAGATGGATCATACCCAGCCTTTCAAGCCCATCAGACTGTGTGTGACACTGTATGACAGAGCTCCAGTCATGAGGCGGATCCGATTAGAACAGGAAAATGTGCCGTGATATCAATTCTAAGTGTTCTGGTTATGAAAACCGAATAAATTAAAAATAAATAAATAAAAAATAAGCCTCAACAGACCTGGTAGAGGCAGTGGGCAAAGCCTCAGCAGCTCAGTCAAAGAAGTTCTCTTCACTGCTGGCTGTTGGTGATTCCCTGGTGCCAGTCCCTGGTGCCAGTCCCCTCCCGTGTGCTGGGGAGGCACCTCCAGCTCTGCCCTCACCCCACAACAGCCCAGCTCCCTGTGGGGGTGGCTGGTCCCGCAGCCTCCCTCAGCCTCCGTCATGCCCTTCAGCAAGGAGAGGCAAACCCAAAAGCCAGCAGGATTATCTTCAACAGTCTAATTAGTGGCTTGAGATAATCCACTTGGTTTTGCCTAAAGCGAATTAGGAAGTGCTCGTGGGAACTCTGCAGTGCCGGGGATGGGAGGCAGTGACCAGTCACAGCCCCCAACGGGGCAGAGGGGCTGGCAGGGGTCAGAGAGCTCAGGTATCTGCACAAGCTGCCCACCCTTCTCAAGGGGGTTCAGAAGGTGCAAACCAGGTCCAATAACTCTGCCCAGGAGAGCTCTTACCATCTTCTGTGCCAACTCCACTGAAAGCCATTCATACACTTAGCAAAGCAAAACTAGATTAAAAATAAAATAAATTTGGGCTTTGCTATCAAAACTAAAATCTGGCAGCCTGTTCCCATGCAAAATCCCTCACAAGTGATACATTTGTGGAGGACAGCTGGAATAAATCCATGACATTTAATGACATGCTAAAAGCAAACCTTGAGCAAACAACTTTAAATCATTTGAAATACTACTGTGAATAGATGACACTTTACAGCGCTCACATGTTACAGTAATTAATCATTTCTAAACAGTTGGTTTAATTCTTGAAAAAAAAAATCATTTGCAGAAGTGGGGGGGATTTTTCCCCCATTACAGGCATATATTTAGAGTAGCATTCTCCTGTGAAAAGGTTTCACTTCGGAGTTTTAAATGTATGCTCCTGTTACGATCTAAAGATTCATGACACCAGCAAAAGTTTTTCCAGCTTTCACCTTCATTTTTTTATAAGTAACCTGCCCTCCAAAGCCCAGTGCACAGCACAAAAAAGCAACAGTCCTATAAATTGTTTCTATAAAACACTTCAAATGGGATTGCACAGAAACTCAGACAACAAACTGCCTTTTAATTTAAATGGAAATTTATATCTCACAGGCATCCTCTAAACCTCTGTATGTGCATATCCAGTATCATCCTAAGAGGTTCACAAATCCTCAGGTAAAAGAACAGGTCTGTCCTTCCGTGGGTTCAGTGGGAACCAGAGAGATGCCCTGCAGGATTCCAGCTGGTCCCACCCAGGAGCACCAGGGACCTGTGAGATTTCCCAGCAGGAACAGCGAAGAGCTGGGGGACAGGTACCACCCTGACATGATTTAGGACAGCACGAACTGAGGGGCACATCTTAAGCTGATCCAGCCTGGTAAAGTTGATACTGGACAAATGGCTCAGCTCTCACTTAAGCAAAGCCTGGGGGACACCCAGGCAGTGTCTCCTGGCCTGGCTGAGCAGGAGCTGGCTGAGCACCAGCAGCTGGCTGGTTGTCCCCACCGCGTGTCTGGCAGGAGGGACAGAGGGAACATTCACTGCACTAGTGCAGACTCAGCTCACTTAAGTCAAAAACAAAGGTGGTTTGAGCTAACCTGGCTGAATTTGCAGTGAGGTGGATTAAGAACACCCATAAGACCCCTCCTGCCAGCGCTGGTGGGGATATAATCTTTGCTGGTTGTATTTTCTGTTTCCAAAAAGTCATGTATGCCTGCCCCAGGAATTGCTTCCTCTCTCTCCCTCCATCACCAGTCTAGACAAAACTGCATTAAGATCCTTTTTCTGACTTCCATGTACAGGTGTAAGGGGTTAGCAGTTACTAAAAACCTCTGTGGATACAGGAAAAAATGAGCTCCTTGTCTCTCCAAGGTGTGCTCACTGAAGAGAGTCAGGAGCAGAATCCAGAACTGAGCTAACAGAAGGATTAAAAAAAAAAAAAAAAAAAGGAAAAAGGGAAAAAAAGAACAAGGAGTGTGTGATGGTGGGACTGTTGGGACGTCCTTCTTGATGGCTTTTCCTCCCCGGGGTCCCCTCAGCCCAGCCCAGCCGTGCCGCGGTGGAGCCGCCGCTGCCCAAGGGCTTCTCACGCTCCCGCTTCCACCCGGCTCCGCAATCCCGGATTCCTGGCACCGCTTTGCAGGCTCGGCAGCCACGCCTGCCTTCATTCATAAAAAGGAGCCCACACTGCTGAGAGCCACGGGCTCCAATGCACCCAGCCATAAACGTCAGGGACATCTCCCGGTCAAACAGCGGCTTCCCCTCCCGCAGGGAGGTCACATCTGCTCCGGGAAGTTGGTGCATCTGTGACAGTGCTTAACCTTCCCCTCGATTCTGGATCCAATCCACAGAGCTCATTAGCAAACAAGACAGACAGGAATGTATGGCTGTCTTAAAGCAGACCAAGAGATGTAATTAACACAGCTTAATTTTCCTGAATAACATCTTAGGTTTGTAACACATGCGGATGAAACGGTAACTCAAAGGGTCTGGTCTTGCTCTAATCACGTTCAGCAGGAGCAGGAGTGGATCCAGGCCACAAGTGAGCTGCATTTCTTCATATCTAAGTGAGATATATGTTTGTTTCAACAGTTTGATTTCTTACAAAAAGGCCACGATAACGTAAGCAGGAGAAAACAAACCACTTGTTGGAAAGCCCCGTTCCAAGTTTCTTTTGTTTAATTCCTGATCTATATGAACATGGAATTGGAAAAGGACTCCTTGGGATATTAAATCCAGGCCACTGTTTTTAAAGGCAACATGTCACTTCCAGCAGAAAGAAAGGTCAATGTTATGCCAACGAGCTGGAAGGAAACCCAAATTTCTCATGCAAGAGAATGGGGGGAAAAGCTAAACAAAAGCGAATGTGTGAGACCATATCACGAGATCAGAGCCTTATTCTAAACACATGGGCTGGTGGCACATCGGAGGCGAGATAAGAGGCACAATAATTAGGCGTCAAGGTTCTTCCTACCACCAGGGATCGCATAGAACTTACAAAAGAAACACCCCGGCCCTGGGATGGAGGAGGAAGGGGAGCTCCCAGGGCAGCCTGAGGCCACCTGAGATGACGGTGGCCCCAAGGTCAAAGGCTCATGGAAGAGACAAGCAGCCCCCAGCCAGCAGCTCTCTGGTTTCTTCTGCTCAGCAGCCAGAAGGCAGCTGTGGGAAAGCATGTGCCCACTGCAAGTCTTCCAGCAACCACAAAAATCTCTGGAGAATTTAAGGGACACTTCTGGTTTTGCCAGAAGCAGTTCAATCAAACCTCGTACCCACAAACTATGGGAAGAAACTCTCAGGCATGGAAACATTTCCAAAGAACAGTCTGAAAGAGAGGACCAACACTGTAAACATTTGTCATCTCCCGGAATTCAGGCAGCTGTGAAAGGCATGGTTGGCAGGCTTGGCTTGGATTGCATGAGATGCAAAATCTAAGGGCAGAGGGATGAAGGGGAAGGACAGCCAAGGTCCTTTCCATATCAAGAGTCTCCATGCAGGCTTCGAGAGCTGAGAGCAGATATCTGGCACTGCAGCAACGAGAGCAACAGCAGCCCTTAGAGCTTCCAACACACACGATAAAGTGGCACAAAAAGCATAATTTTTAACATGAAGTGTTCAAACACAGCCTGGAGATGGACTGTAACTACTCTGCTGCTGCAAAGGGACATCCACAGGGCTGGAGGGGTTCTGGCAGTGTGGAAATGCCCCAGCACTGTCCTTCCTGTTGTTGAGGAACTGTCCAGCAAAATAAAATCTTTCCAAAATGTGTAATGCCAGGGCTCAATCCCAGCCAGAGACAGTACTGGAGCAGATCCCATCAGTTTCTTGTCTTTAGTGGAGAAGGTAAAGCTCCAGTCACCACACTAAGCTCAATAAATCCTGCTCAGAGCCTTGCCTTTGAGACAGAATACATGGATGCAATTAAAATAACATGGCTGTTGAGGAATAAGGCAGCACTGGGAAAGGTTTGCCAACAAAGTAATGCTAATTAAGGGTGTGATTTTTGGATGATATTTTTAGGCCAACATTAGCCCTATTAATGCTGGTGTAACTGTCTTCAAAGTGATTTTGAAGGTCCAGCTGACTCCACTTGGGAAAAGAACCAGCTAAAAGACCTTTTTTTATTCTCTATAGACTCCATTCTGCCATTCAGGGAAAACCTTTCATAATAAAACTAGTTTCATCTATTCCGCTAATAAGGGTGATTTGTGTCTCTCAGATAATTTCACACCCATTAACCACATACCATGAGCTGTAGTTTTTGTTGTTAAATGACTTCTAACCAAGTTATAAGTAAAGCCACGTTATGAGATGTGGCCAGAGCCTCCTTCTGCAACCAAAAGGCCAAGGATGCCTAAAGCAATGACATGTCCTGAGGAGGAGCAGGAAAGGAGATCAGGTGCTGCTGGTGTGTTAGAAAAGCACAGGAACAGATCCAGTCCCAAACACCACCCCTGGACTCATCACCTATGAGTGAAACGAAACAAAACCTTGTGCTAACAGAACTTGGCAATAACACCTTCTCTTTCACTACCAAAGGTTTAGAGGAGCAATTTTAGATGAGAAAGAGAGAAAATTCAATGCCAGTGTGGCACACATGAGATCAAAGGCCCTTTCTGCGAGGTGGGACAGACCATGCAGCCAAACCCACCTCCGCTGGCCTCGCTCCCCGAGGGCAGCTCAGCTCAGGGCGACCAGCAGGCTCCTGCACAAGCCTTTGAGTGACAAGAGGAAGAGATAAGGTGAGGGGGAGGCGTGGGGGCAGAGAACCGGCCGGGTCCTGCTCAGCCCTGAACACACCGGCAGCGATTCTGCTACTGGGGGACGAACTCCTCCACTGACTCTACAAGCCTGGTCCCCAAACTCCCCAGCAGAGCCCACTGCTCCACTGGTCCCCGAACCTCTCTGACACAGCCCCCCGGTCCCCCAAACCTCCCGAGCACAGCCCCTGATCCCCTGGTCCCCCAAATCTCCCCGGCACAGCCCCCTGGTCCATTTAGCAGCTCCAGAAACCCAAGCCCAGCCGCAACAGCAGGCACAGAGCACCTTTCTTAGTTATCCCGTACACTTTCTCCTCTGCCTTTCAAACTTCCTGCTGGTTTTCTTTCGGCTCACGGGAGTCGGGCAACCCCGCACAACTCGGAGAACACGTTCATGGAAACAATTTCTCCAGCTTTCCCCCCACCTCCGAATGACATTTTGCTTTGCAAACACTCCCACCGCCCCGCGGGCTGCTCTCGCCTCCTCCACCCAGGGAGTTGTTTTCAATAAAGCAACAGCTCCGAAACATCTACAACAACTTTTTTCTTTTTTCTTTTTTTTTTTTTTACTTTTTGACAATTCGCCACTTTCAGAGCAACGGGGGTCCAAAAAAAAAAAAAAATTAAGATTAAAAAGGAGAAAGAAAGCAGAGGAACAGCGTAAGGAAATACCCGCGGATTGGAGCCGGGAGAGAGGGCTTTGGGTCGTGTCCTCTGCCCCGAGGGGCTGAGCGGGGCCGCTCCGGGACCCCCGGCGGGGCTCGGGGCTCCGCTCCTGCCCCCCGCACTTACCGCCCGCGCCGCCGCTCCGTCCGCTCCGTCCGCGGGGAAGGGGCCGCGGACCCCGGGAGACGGAGGAGGGGCCGGAAAGCTGCGGCTTTGGGGGGTTTGTCCAAGCTGACAGCGGGGCCGCGGCCGCGGCCGGGCGGGAGGAGGAGGGACGGGAGCGCCCCGGCCCCGGGGAGCCCGCGGAGCTCGGCGGACACGGCGGAGCTCGGGGATGTGTTCGGGAGCTCGGGGGTGTGTTCGGGAGCTCAGGGATGTGTTCGGGAGCTCGGGGGTGTGTTCAGCCAGGCGATGTGTTCAGCGGTCCCCCGGCCCGCGGGCACACCGGGAGCAGCCGGGGGTGAGAGGCGAGCCCCGCTCTGCCCGGGTTAACCCCCCTCTGCCGGTCAAAGGTGGCCTTGAAACTGCGCCGAGAGGAGCTTCTCCTGTTCTTTTAGTCCCACGGCTGCTTACGGAGATCCCGGTGGCCCCAAGCTTACCTTGCTGAGAGCCGTCAGGGAGACATCGGATGGTTGGACCCCAGTGTTCACCGAGAGGGTCCCGCTGCCATATTTATATGACAATAGAGACTGTTTATAGAAACCCATCCTGGGATAAATTACAGACAAGTCCCTGAGAAGAAAAACGTCCCTGCAGCACTATGTCATCGGGAAAACATCCTTTCCCAGAGGGTCCTCAGAGAACCCCGGGTGCTGCTCCCCCCAGGCAGCGGGACCTGCCCGTGGGCTCGGGGGGCTGTCACAGGGAGCCTCTCGCCCTGGATGGGAGCTCCAGGACCTCCCTTTGGGCTGCATTTCTGTCCCTTCAGTACAAGCTGTTTCCAGCCCTCAGCCTGGCTTAGGGCCGGCCCTGGAGCTCTGTCCCAAGCCCCTGGGGCAGCACCGGGACAAACAGCCAGAACGTTTTCACTCTGCAGAGCTCCTTCATCTTCTCGGGCACTGGTTATGGGAGGAAGGGACCAACCAACCCCCACTGCATGCCCAGGCCGCACTGCTCAGTCTCTCTGGTGTCCACCAGAGCTGTTGGCAGGACAGCTCTGCCCAAGCCTGCAGGGAAGGGCAGCAGGAGCAGGGTACTCACTGTCCCACCAAGGCCACTGTCCAGCCCACAGCCAGCCAGCTCTGCAGCACCAGCCTGCCCCTGGCCCAGGCCAAGCAGACAGCTTCAAACAGCTGAGGGAGGCAGCAGAGCATCCACAGCATGGCTGCCAGCTTTGCCCTTCCAGGCAACCAAGAGATGGAGCAGAATCGACTGCTGCAGTCAGAGGTGGTGGCTCTGTGCAGTGCTTGGTCACCTTCTGTCACTGCCACCCTGGGGGAGAGGTTCCTCATCATGCCCTCCTCCTCTACTCTTCTCTCTTCCTTGTGGCAAACACAGCCCAGCCCGTCTGACAGTAAAAATGCAACATGTTGAAGAAACTTTTGGGCTGGCTCTGGCTCTCAGCTGCTCCCATTCACAGGCAAGGCTGAAGCCTACACAGACAAAATGTGTGCACAATTAGGGAAAAGTGGCAGGGTAAGAATTTCCATCTCTGAGTGCTGTGGTATCCTGTCTCCAACACAGCCAAAGCCTGGGAAAGTGGGAATGTCTTATTGTGTGATGCTGCAGTGTGTATGGGGAGGGGATTTGCTGCTGGACACCCTCAGGGATGGACCAACCATACAAAATCATTGTATCAGAGAGAAAAATGCTATTTACTTTGTGAGCAAACAATCAGCCCTTTAAAAATGATCCTGCACAGTCTTGAATTTAATCAGGAGGAAAAATGAAGACATAGAAAGACCTGAGGACTCTGATTTCTTCTTCCTCTGCAGAGATGCAGTGTGAGCACTGCTGCTCTGAAGGCAGTGTTATACTCCCCTTAAATAGTCTGGTGAGAGCCCGTGAGTGCCTCTTGCTGTTCCCCACTGTGGCAGGGGCAGATGGGGAGCAGCAGAGCCAGTGGTAACACTTCATCTGGGCTTTGCACTGGGTTTGTGGCTGAGCTGGGAGCGAGCCCACGTCTACCAGTTCCACACCCTGACTGAGTCACACATGTTTGAGGAAGATCAGGAGAGACCAATGGAGTCCGGACTGTGATAAAACTACAACAGGAATTACAGAAGTCTCCTAAAATCACTCCAGCAGCTTTTGCTGTTAAAGCCATGATGGGCTTAGCAAGGCAAAGTTTGTAGGTAGGACTAAAATCTCTCCCAAGACCAACTGATGCACGTGGGAGATACTTCAGCAGCTTCCAGGCACACAAATCCTTCCTCAGATCCGGGAGGAGGTGCAAGTTGCACCCCTGGCTCTGTCAGATCTTCAGCATGAAGTTTCCTCTCCCCAAACCACCCTTTAACTGTTACTACCAACACAGTCCACACAGACAAGAGATTCTGACAATGAGACCTGTTAAAGACAGGAGTTAAAAATCCTTCTTGCCACTTGCACAACCACATTTGCAACGCCCAGAGCTGAGTGTACAGGAATGGGGAGACTTCAGAAGGAGACACAGCCACAAACTTGGGGTTTGTTGGAGCACCTTTAGTAGTGGAGAGATGTGGGGAAGCCACAGGGTCTCAGTCTGGTGTCCAGCAGCTGAGCATTGAGCAGCTAGAGGAGAGCAGTGGCACTGCCATGGTGGGTGACTGTGACATGGGGAGCAGATTCTGCCCTGCTCTGACATACCACAGGAGAAACCAATGCATCCCTTTTCATATCAGAGTAAAACAGCAGTAACACATGCAACATAGCCCCAGAGGGCCTTACTGGAGAAAACAGAAACTCCTCAGCAGAGCAAAACTATGTTTAAGTAACCTGCCAGCTCTGCTCTGCTGCACCTCAGCACAGCACCCAGGAGTGAACCCAGCAAGTCCTAACTGAACCCAAAAGTTGAACTCCTACACTGGTGGCCTGTCTTCAGGCAGTGCTTTCACTCAATTTAGCCAAGTAAAAATATGGCTCAGAAACAGAGTAATATTTTTAACATCATAAGATTGCCTAAAATGTTTTGCTTTGACTTCAAGTGACACTGAAAAACTAATACATCCAGGATTTAATGAAGTGAGGCTAAAGGAAATATCCATCATTTCCCAGTGAAATAAAACTGACAGCATTGTCTGGGGGGTGAAAGGAGGTCGTGTGAATCCACACAAAGATCCAGAGCAGCCTCCCTCATGGGTGGGATGAGCACATACCCACTCAGGGACTAGCTTTGGAAAGCAAAACTAACTCTTTGGAAGTCTGACTTCAGGAGGGAAAATGTTTGTGTGATTCTGCCAGTTTTTGCATCTCCAACACTCCTGAAGCTCTGAGGTCTGCAATGGGACCAAAGGGGAGAGGGGTAGCACTGCCTCCTTCCAAGAGACAGCCAGGGAACCAGGACACAGAGAAGCCTCGGGTGTGGTTAATCCTTGACCCACTTCGAAGCAACTTATTTTCCAAATAAAAGCCCCAAAAAAGAAGATGACCCAAACCAGGGGTGAGAAGATGTGACATTGCAGAATTCCAGAGCTAAGACACAAAAAAAGGTCTTTGGTGTTTTCTAAGCAACAATTTCCTAATTGCAGGCCAGTGGGAACCACACCACCAGTGTCCTCTACCCCCTTCTTCTGCCCCTGTAAATTGTAGGAACTCTTTTGCCACATCCCTTCTGTGACTGTCCTTTCCACATGGCTCTGGCATTCCCACTTTAAAGTGGTGCTACTCTGGCTGAACCACCACAGAGCAGAGCAGAGCAGAACAATTGTCAAGTGCAGGCAGACTCAGACTGAAATATTTGCTCGCGTGTCCTCATCCAACCACAGTTTTTCAGAATTCAGGAAGATGTCACAAAGCAGCAGCAAACAAAGCCTTCTTGGCCAAAGTCAGGCCACTCCCCAGCATGCCTTTCATTGCAGTGTATGGCTGGGAAACATAAGAAATGCACAGCTTACATAGGAAAAGCTTTTAGCAGATGCTGCTGCTCTGAAATACCAGGGAGTCAATAATAGGACACATTTCAGAGGAGAGAAAAGTGGCACAATGTATAGACCGTCCCAATCCAAACAAATCAATCACAATGTACGTCTGCTCTGAGCCCACTCCAGCTCTTACTGTTCTGGAGCTTTCTGATCACCAGGACTCAAAGATTTGCCATGACCTGCACGGTTGAACTCTTAACAGGGAAAAGTTAAAGAACCAGCTCACAGGAGAAGATTCCTGCGGTGCTGGATGAATGCAGTGTGAGAATTACTTACTCAGACAGTTTAGGAGGAAAACAGCATCTCCCTTTCTTTATCAGAAGCCAGTTTTTCTGCAGGTGTTTGGTCACATTCACACTCTGTGCCCTGGAAGGAAATATGGCTGTACATGTGAAACAGAGTAAAGCATAATTCTTCAAGCAAGGAGAGAGTGTGCCTGACAGTGACTTCTCATTAATTTAATGTCCTGGCAAGCCAAGAGCACTTAGAAGCAGCATTTGATAAAGTATTCTTTCAGATTCTGACATTTTACTGCAAGCGGCTGAGAAATGTATCCAAATCTAAGATCAAACAGCTATTCAGGAGAAATAGCAGGAAAATTATCTTTATCTTGGAACCTGACTTGAAACTCTCCCTTGTTCTCGAGGTTTTTCACCCTCAGTGAGCACACACTGGAAAGCACAGCTGTGGGAGTTCAGCACTCTGGTGCCAGCAGGTGTCACCTCAGTGAGGAGCTTTCAGGTGGCACAGGATGGAGGGACAGACCCTCTGCCAAGGAAAGCTCTCCCTCTACCCCACAGCCATAGAAACAGGTACAACCCTCCCTCTGGCAGGGCTTGGTGCCTGTTGTTCACTTTTATCACATGTAAAGCTCCCAAGAAAACCCAGCTGAGGGTGTGAGACGCACTTGAGTTTGGACTGATTTCCAAATATGCAGTAGTGGCTCAAATCTGACACCTATACAGGTGTGCAGGGAGCAGGTAAAGGTTCAAATCTGACATCCATGCAGATGTGCAGGGAGCAGGTAAAGGTTCAAATCTGACATCCATGCAGATGTGCAGGGAGCAGGCAGAGTGTTGTTTTTCCCCAGCCACTCCTCTTGGCATCTCCCATTTCGTCCTGGCCATCTCCATTCCTCTCACAGGATCCTTTGTACCTTTGAACAGTACCTGAACAGTTTGAGAGTGAGAAAGTTGAGGATGAAATTGAAACAAGTTTCTTCTTTTTTTTTTTTTTTTTTTGAAACTGTTCAGTGTTGGCCTTGAAAGTTTTCAAAGAACAGATGAAGCTCCAGCACTTCCCGTGGTGGATGAGGTGACTGATGCAGACTGTCAAAATCCACTTCAGATTTGCTGCAGCAAATTACATGCAGGTTGTAAACAAAACAAATATCCAAGATAAGAGTGACAGCCAACAGGTTGCACCCCATGAAGCTCCCCTCTGAGTCTGAAACATGCTCCTCATTTAGAAAGGATAAAGTATCAAAATGCCATTTCAGCAGAACTTCACAAATACTTGAGGTTGCCAAGCAGGACCCAGAGCCCACGGGCTCTTTCTGTGTGGGCTCCTCTTATGTGGGTTTTTGCACCCAGATCCAGCTCTGCTACTGTCAGCAGGGTTCTCTGTGGGGGCAGAGATCTGTCAGCACTGTGCCCGGCCCTGCTGGATGCAGCAGTGGGTAGAACGCAGGAGAGCAGCCAGTGGAAAAGCCAGGATGGATACAGGGTGGAAGAAAGCAAGCAAGGGGAAAGTGAGATGCAGACTGTGAGGAGGGCCAAAATGCCCTGTGAGGCTGTGCATAAAATCACAGAATACAGTCTACAACTTCCTGGGCAGGGGCAGAGGAGGGGCAGGGACTGAGCTCTGCTCTGGGGGGACCAGGGACAGCAGCCAGGGAAGGGCTGGAGCTGTGTCAGGGCAGGCTCAGGTTGGATCTCAGCAAAAGGTTCTTCCCCCAGAGGCTGGTTGGGCACTGACCAGGCTCCCCAGGGCAGTGGGCACAGTCCCAAGGCTGCCAGAGCTCCAGGAGGGTTTGGATGATCCTCTGGGGCACAGGGGGTGACTGTTGGGGATGGGCCTGTGCAGGGCCAGGGGTTGGACTGGATGATCCTTGTGGGTCCCTTCCAGCTCAGCACACTGTGTGATGCCAGGTCCCCACGTGCCACATCCACATGTTTTTTAAACACTTCCAGGGATGGTGACTCCACTGCTTCCCTGGGCAGCCTGTTCCACTGCTTTACATTCTCTGTGGAAAAATGCTCTACACTGAGAACTGGAGTGGCTCTTCATGAGAACAGCAAAGCCTGGAGTCCTCTTACAGTTCTGGTTCCCATTGGTGCATGGAACAAATTATTGTCCCAAGGCAGGAATCTGATTTACTGACAGGGCACATTGAGAGCTGTACAGGGCTATTCAGGGCAAAGGAGCAACTCCCACAGGGCATCTCCCACAGGGCACCCACTGAGCAACTGGCAGGCAGTAAAACCAGGAGAGGGACTGACAGCAAAGAGAAGGCAGCAAAAGGCCTCTCTTTGGTGACATTGGACCATTTCTTCTCCAGGTCCAGCTGGGATCTGAGCATGGGGCAGGGGCACAGGGAGAACACAGCAGCAGCAGCCCCCGAGAGCTGCCCAGCAGGAGGAAAGGCAGCAACCCCAGCAGGGATGGAGAAGGAATGGAACTGGAGAGGCTGCAGTGTCACACAGCCACCTCCAGGCAGGATGGCAGGGAGAACTTCAAACTCTCCCTTAAGTTTGTGTGGTTTTGGTTTTTTTAACCATTGGCCTTTCAGTGCAAGTAAGGACTTGCCAGGCTTCTTGCGTGAAATAAATTGTATCTTCTGTCATTCGTTTACTTAGATATTTAGCTTACATACCCTCCTGAGTGCTGAATTTTACCTGCTCATCTTCTACTGCCAGGAGCTTTTTCCTCTGTGGAAGTATTTCTGCTCAGAGCAGCACTGTGGCTCGTTTGCATGGCCAGCTAAAATTAATAGTTCTTGCATTTGTTTTCAAGATGAGCACATATCCATCTCCTGCTGCAGTATCCTATAGCATCAGAGGGAGCTGCTGCTGCTGGAGTCAGAATCTGTGCCCACACACATACTGCTCATGCCACAGAACCCCCCAAAAACAGCCTGTGTGTGTTCACTGTCAGCCCTGCAGGCACATCCCTGTGCACTCCTATTTCTGCTGTTATCAACTCTGGGTTTCACTCCCATATCCACAACATCAGTTCTGTGTGCTTTTCATGTGCACCAGCCTATGTGGCATCCCCTTCTGTCCTTTCCAAATTTACAAAATAGATTTGTAAAGGTCACTCTGGGCCTGAATATTCCCATCTAGATTCCAATTGCAAGTTCATAATCCCTGTAACACGCTCCATTCCCAACCCAAAAGGAGAGGATTGTGTCTTCATCCCTGAAGTATGATTTCCATCTGCTACTTCTGCACGTCACTGCATGGGAAGCCCCATTTCCCAACTTTCTGCTTTGCTGTCTGGAGTTCCCCACTGCCTTTGCCCACTCACTGAATTACCAGAAAATTGCCAGAAACATCAGCCCTTCAAAACCCCTCAAATCATAAGACCAGCTCTGTCTCATCTCTAGTGCTCACAAATGCAGAGAGAAACACTGTTTAAGCTCCACAGTTCTGTGCTCTCCAGCAGGATCCCAAATCCCAGCAGCCCTTTACATCCCCTCCCTAACTGAGGCTGTTGCTTTGTCTCATCCCCTGCAGGTACCAGGTGCTGCTCAGTCCTCACACACAGATCTGGTCTGACCAGCACCTGAATCTCTGTGGGACCCCTGGTGTAACCCCAGCCTGGTGACACACAAGACAAAGGAGAGGCTGTCATTGCTGAGGAGAGGTTTCCAGCTCAGCCCACACAGGCACAGACCTGTTTCCAGTGAGTGTGGGTCACTGGCAGTTTGGAAGGTACAGCAAGGTCCCCTTTGACAAAGAAGTGCATAAACCCTTATAATTACTCATCACAGATCGTTGTTCTCCTCTGGTGAATGGCTCAAACACAAATGTTTGCATTGAGGCCAAAAACACAGGGTCTGAGCTCAAGTAACATCCTGGATTGGTAATAAATACCCACTGCACAAACAAACCACTGAATGGCTTTTCCCCAGATGTCACAAAGTTACCCCATATACAAACTGCTGTTTGATGCCACCTGCTACCCCAGCCTCAGGCTTGCAGCAAAAAACCAGTCTTCTGTTAAAATAAACCCATTGGGATAGAAACTAACCTACTCTCGTAGAGTATGCAGTTGTCATTGCTGATTTCCTTGCTTCTTGTAAAATACAAATGATCCAAAGCAGCAAGTAAAACTGTGTTTTGACTGCTGTGGGGACACAAGTGACTGTCACCAAGGGCTGGCAGACCAGCTCTCTCCTCCAGCCAGCAGCAGGGCCTCATATTAGAGGCTTCCCAAATTGCATAAGGTGTGGAGCTAATAAAAACTTGAATGAGCCTGGAAACCTGATGATTAAATCTTGGAAAGCTGAAGGCCATGTGAGCTGGTTAGCACCAACTTCTGCCATGATGGGTCTCTAACAACATGTGAAAGTTATCAGCCATCCCTGTTGTTGGGCAGTGCAGACACACACAGCCAGCCAAGATCTTAGCAAAACCAGCTCTTGAGCCCCACAGGGACTATTTGGAGACCTCATCCTGCACAAATATACCCAGTGCAGACAAAAACATCTTGGTTCAAAGTTAAAAATTAGTCCTAATGTTACCTGCTCTGGAAAACACAACTGCAATGTCTCATTTTCTGTTTTCCCACCGTATCGGAAGCTGCAGTGCTCGATCTGTGCAATAGGCACCCACACACAGCACGTACTGCCCCACTGGATTCATGGATGCTGCTGGTAGGAAAGGAACAAGGCTGGAATATTGTGTGGCCCTGGTTAGCTCGTGCTCAAAGGTCAACTCCTGATAGCCTGGGACGTGGTTCCCCCATTCCTACTGAAGGGAACAACTGACCCTATAAAACAAACAGAAGCAATGCCCCTTTCACAGCTGTCTCCAGTTTCCCCCCTGAAATTTGGCTGGGTGTTTACTCTGCAACTCAGAACACAGATGTAAACTGTTTAGGGATATCCCTATATCCTTGTTTCTCCTTAACAATGCCAGAGAGAATGAAAAATGCGGCCCATTAGTATTGTAACCATCAGAAAGAAAAAATAAACAAATAGGAAAAAAAAAATCCTCCGTAGTGAGGGTCTGACCTGTAGCAGCCCAGACTGTGTCCTCAGCACGTTCCACTTTCGGGGGAAGGGTTGCTCTGAAGAGATTTTCAAGCAGTGGTGGGCAGATCCCAGATGCCCACAGGTCCCACCCCAGTGGTCTCCAGCGTGAGCCAGAAGCCTCTGTGGGGAAGAGAAAGGGTCACAGAGGAAACTGTGTTTGTTTGGAGTGGGTTTTTTGGTTGTCCTCAAAGTGAGATCTGAACACTGGGATTACCAAAGCACTATGGTAGCTGCTCATCAAAACAACCCCACTTCCCTGTGTCCCCTGTGCACCTCCAGGCTTTTCTGGAATAGTTCTGCATAGTCCAGCATCCTCACAGGGGTGAGGGAAAATGCTGGAGTCACACCTGAGCCCTGTGCAAACCCTGTCCTCAGAGAAGGAAGGGGGATCTCATTTTTCCTCTGATTTTAACCTGAGGAGGAGGAGAGGTGACTATGTGGCTGCCAAAGGCCCCACCAGCAAGAGGGGACCCCTCAGGGGGCTCCTCATGCAGGAGGGTCTTTCTCCCCCAGCACCTTTGGTGCAGCCAAGCAGGGTCTGGGCTCCCTGTGGCAGACCTGGGGGACCCAGGGTGCCCTCCAAGAGGTGTTTTGGCCCAAGGAGAGGGAGCAGGGAACCATTAACACAAGGAAAACACAGGAGTGTGCCCTGCCTGGGGTGAGGAGCGGGGGCTGCAGTGGCCCTTCCAGCTCTGGGCACCACCCACCATCACTTTCTTGTTTGGAATTCCTCTGGAGCAGCGCAGTGCCTTTGGCTTCTTACGGTGTCCACACACAAAAAGAACCCTTTTCCTTGTTTCTCCTCGTACTGGGTGCCTGTGGCAAGGCTGGGGGGCTGCAGAGGCCCCTCTGTGAGGGGAGGCTGGGCCGGTCCCAGGGGGTTCCACAGCGGCCCCCCCCTCAGCCCCTCTGGGCAGAGGGATCAGAGAAAGATTAAAATGCCACTGGTCTGGGAAGAAAAACATGTTAGAAACAGCCCAGTGACACCCCAGAGAAAGGAGGGGGAGGAACGTGCTTTAGGGTTTTGTTTCTGGCCCATCTCTATTTCAGTCAGCAATAAATTAAACTGATCTTCCCTGAAACTGCAACACTGATGCTTCTGTGACAAGACAGCACCAGTCGCTGAGAAACTGGAAAACATAATGAGGATTTTTCCCTCTTTGGCATTATCTATATAAAGTAGCACAAAACATAGTTGGGAATTGCTGCCATAAGTAGAAAACCTCATGACATTTGGGGTGAGTGGTGGCAGTTCCTCACAGTTCCAGATGGAGCCATCCCAGTGCCAGCCCTCCACAGCAACTCTACTCCCCTCCCGCCACACTGTTGCTGAATTCCACCCCAAGATGATGCCCACAAGGTGTGGTTAATCCCTTATTTACCTTCCAGGGGAGCTGTGATGTTTAGTCAGTGCTTGGGAACAGCTGTGGAGCCAAAGAAAGTTGTATTCCCATCCCTGCCCCCAGGAATCACCTCAGCGAGTTGTTTTCCAGTGGAACTTCAGCGATCTCCACATGAGGCTCAGAAGGGCTAAATTTAAGCTTGCTGTTAGTTAAGAATTTTAATTTTTTTTGTTATTTTTTTTTTTTTTTTTTTTTTTGCTGAGACATATCTGTGTGCAAAGCTCTTTGCAAAAAGTGCGTGTGGGTTGGAGGAGTGGGAGAGGGCTGTGAATACATTCGAGTCCTTCAGTGGTTACCAACAGTCTGCTTGAGATGTAAATTCCTCCTTAGCATTGAGATCTTGAAAACATGTGGAGACCTGAGCTGGTATTGGTTTTATTTTATTTTGTGTAGACCTTTAATTGCAAATAATAAACAGAAGCTTTGCCTTATGCAAGGCATTGCTGAAGAGGGAGAGAAAATGTCCTTTATCTCTTACATTCTTGTTATGCAGCATCAACACAGCATTTAATAAAAAGCATTTTGATATAATAATAGTTTAAAGCTTGTTTTCCTAACAAAACTGTTGTTTGCCCAGAGTAATGTAAATTTGCAGTTCTCCTTTACACTTCACCGACGGCAAGAGAAAAAGGTTTTAAGATCTCCCCAAAGGAGAGATTTAATTGTAAAACAAAGCACTAAGTATGACATCTAGCTGAGGCTGTAAAGGCTACAGTAATTAAGAAAGGCTAAAACATATGGTGCACTTCATGAGGCTGGTTAATATGAGCTCCCAAACTGCACCTTTTTGTGCCTGAGAAGAAATGAGAGGAAAGCACAGCTATTCTCCTCAATCTTGAACCATAAGAAAGCCTTTGCCGTAGTCCCGGTGAAGCAGGAATGGCACTCCCACCTTCACTCCCTTCATCTGGAGGAGAGGGATTTCCTTTCACCAGCTAAGCGAGATATGAGCCACAGTTGTGATCTATTAATGCGTTTACAATGTGATCTGAGGGCAGGAAATGGTCATGAGTGGCCTGTAGCAGCCTGTCAGTGATGCCAGCACAGGACAGTGCCACACTGCAGCTGGAGAAGTGTCCCTACACCTCGGGCACTGTCCCGAGCCCTGAGTGCTGGGTTACACTGCAGTGATGGAGATGTGCTGTGGAGCACAGGGAGCCCTTGTGCAGGCTCTGACGGGCTGGGGATGTTGCAATGTGGTCAAATCCCACAACAGCAGAGATGGAAACAAAACAAACCCACAACAACAACTTGTGTCATCTGATACAGAGAAGCTGAGAGCCAAGTCCTTAGCTGGTGTTAACTAGCACAGCTCTTTCTACACTCAGGTTTTTGGGCTCAGTTCTCATTACTTCATAGCTTTTAACCTCTACTTACCCACTTCAGTGCTCAGAAAGTCTATAAACTCTGGGTTACCAAGTTGAAACTGTGTTTTATGAAAATCTCTGCTTGGCTAAAACCCATAAATGTCTTTTCCAAACACTTACCTCTTTTGCTGCTGTGGGTGCACAGTTTGGATGGGTGAGGTGCCTGTTCCTGATAGTGTGTCCATACCTGCTGGGTATGGTTTAGCCCTCCAGCTGAGAGGGCACTGGCATTTGAACTGAGAGTATTCACAGCCTTTTGGCTCTCAGGAAGACAGTCCAAAAGGAAGCCAAGGAAAAGGGTATATTTCTTCTTTGTGCTCCCTGAAAGGGGGGTCAGAAAAATAAGAATATCAGCAAAAGGCAAAAATATATATATGACAAGAAAAGCAGATAAGAAAGCACATCTGACTGCCCTTGAGCCAAACATTGTTTAGTACCACAGGCTTGCCCCTGTCACCCAGGGATGTGATATATCCACTCAGAGGGGCACCTTCAAAGGGAAGGAAAGGAATTTTGGTACATTTTCCCAGGAGGAAAGCCTGAAGCTCAGAGCCCTCTGCTAGCATTGTGTATAAGACATAATTTGCCCAGTTAATTGGGTCACTGATGGAGAAAGGTGGGCTGATCTGTCAGACCTGCAAAGCAATAACTGTCTGAGCCAGCAGCAGGTAGAGAGCAAGTGCAGAGCAATGACAGCCCAAACCTTTAGCAAAGTAAGGGAAATTCTTCCTGAGAATGAAAAATAATAGCAAGCCCATAAGTTCTGGAGATGTGTTTCCCTTCTCTTTTTTCTCTTCTTGTGTACAAGCAACATGGAAACAGGAGAAAGAGGATAATTTCTCTGGCACTGAAGTGTTTTCTGGTTGCAACTATTTCTGGATTCCCCCAATCCCAACGTTTGCAGTTTGATCCCAGGAGAAAATGGCGTGGTTTGCATTTTTAGGGAAAAACCCCTCAGATTAGTTTGTGCAGATTTGCATATAAATGACTTTCAGGCTCAGCATCCATCACGATGGCAAGTCTGGTTTGTGACTCCCAACTGTCTGTGGTCTCCAGTCATCACAGCAGCCTGTAGGTATTCTCTCAACTTGGGTTTGCTTCATTTGAGTCTGAGCTCAGAGGCAAAAATATGTTCTCTTCTAGCAGATGCCTTATTGAGATGTGATTTACATCAGGGAAAAAAAGCAAGAGAAATATCAATATTTGCATTATAAACACGATTTTCAGGATGTCTGTTGTGGTTCATTCATCTGGTTTTTTGGCTCTTTAATACACTGAGTTCACTTTTATTTGACTGCACGAGCATATGGGCCTCATTGTCTTAATGACAGGCTGATTCTATTCCCCATCCTCGCTGGCACTTCCTAACTCGGGGTGGGGGGGGGCTGTCAGGTGAACTCTGTTGGTATTCAGAATTATCCATACATATCCTGGCCTGATTGGCATCTCACTGATCCTGGCTAAACAGCCAAGGAAATTTTAGGTGGCGATCATCTTTTCAGGGAAGATGTGGTTCCTCCCTGCCCAGCAGAGGCTTTGGACAGGGAAGGCCATCAAGGACAGCTGGAAGTGTTTCCTGGAGGTGACTCAGGATTCGAAGCCCCCAGGTGTGGGTGTTCTGAGTGGGCTGTCTGGGCTCCAGTTCTGCTGTGTAGGACACAGGCACAAACACCCTTCCTGCCAGCAAGCAGTGGGATCATGTCCTGCTGGAGCAACCAGAAAAAAACCTGGGAGGGGAGGAGCACCTTCCACAGGGGCTGGAAGTCCCCAGCTTAACACAGGCACCATGTGCACTTGTCACCACCCCACGTGAGACTGGAGTGCCAGAGACACCTCCCTGGAGCCCAGAGCAACCCCCTGGGCAGTTACTGTGTAGGTCCCATGGTCACCTCTAGCTTTGGTTTCAGCTCCATGACAGTTTTCCCCAGAAATCCCTGCAGGTTCCCTGATCCCCTCAGTGAGTTCCACAGAGGAGCATGCCTTTAATAACGTCAGAATAGTAGATCTTTTACCTCTTCCCTTCCCTGAAGAAAAAGAGATAGAGGTATATAAAATCATTAAGTGACTAAGCCAGCTCTTGGGACACAGAAAAAACTGTGTGCTTAGATATGTTCAACAGCCTCAGAGTCTGCAGAGGGAAGGTGGGAAAGGAAGGAATGCTGCTTGGAAAAGCTCCTGAGGAAATGAGGCAGCTGTCTCTGCTCAGGAATTTCTGCCACAGCCATTTCACACTCCAGGCTGAGCCCACATGCCCAGGAAATACGTGGGTAATCCACCAGTTACCAAGTCACAGAGTCACAGAATATCCTGAGCTGGAAGAGACCCACAAGGATCATCAAGTCCAACCCCTGGCCTTGCCCAGGACCCCAGGAATCCCACCATGTGCCTGAGGACATTGTCCAAATTCTCTTTGAGCTCTGATAGGCTTGGTAGTGTTGGTGTTGTGCCAAGCAGTGAAGTTCACAACCACAGGCCTGTGTGATCCTTGCAGAAACACTCCTCGTTTTTCACTCAAATCCAACTGATAAAAGCAATAAAGCAGTTTTGACCTCCCTTGTAAAACTGTTACATCATTGCTTCCTCACTGTTTCTGTGTCTCTGCTCACCTCCCCTCCAGCCTGAGCGATGATGGATCAGGGTGCAGGATCCCTGGGGCCCTCCCAGCACCATCCTGCACCGCCCAGTGCCCGCTGTCCCTGGTGCCTGTGAGCCCTGGCTGTGGCTGGGGTCACATTTAGACTTCTTCAGAGCAAATCCCCATGGTGGAAGCAATTTGGAAGCGTTAACACCCACCTGACATGCCAGAGCTGAGAAAATGGTTGAAAACTACAGCAACTGAATTTCCTGGCTCATCAAGTGGTGCTGAACAGCCTTCCCCCCCTTCAGATTTCACACCCAAGTCTCTCACTTTATCTTTCTGTAGTTCCATTGCTGCTGATGAGTTTGAAATGTGCCACAGGTTGTAGTGATGGAGAGTTGGTTCCAAAACTCCCCCTGCCACTGGGGCTCTCTAGCAGGGACACTGAAGAGAGGGACAGTTTGTGCCTCCCAAAACAGTCACTCCCCAGAGCTCACCTTGGCAAATTCCATCTTGTAAGCCACCAAAAATATCATCTGATTTAAAGTCTGCTTTTTACATGATACACAAGTGCATCATTTCTGTCAAGAGCTACTTTGCATCATAAAGAAAGAGAAATAACACATGAGAAGGACTAAATAGAAAATTGGTTGTGTTTCAAGAACTCAGTTCCATGACAAAAAACCACTAGCTCCCAAAGGCAGAGATATTGTTTCCTTTCAAATTTCTGCACATAGCCAGCAGGAATACCTAAAAAAAATAATTCCACTGAAATAGGGGGCAAAAAAAAAAAGGAAAAAAGAAAAAATGCACTCTCCAAACTAAAGTCTTCTGTATACAAGGGCAAGGTTAAAGCTGATACATTTTTACAGCCAAATTCACTCTGCTGCAGAAGGAATGTCCCCAGGGCCCAGAGATTACATGGCTTATCCAACCTGTCCTACTCCTCACTGCCTCCTGCATCTGCATCTCCCACTCCAGAGGCCCCACCAGCGCTCAGGGCACGGAGTTCTCAGGAGTTTGGAGTCCCATGGGAACTGGGGGATGCTCAGACACCTCTTTCCATTTGGCTCAGGAAGACAGTGCAGAATTCTGAGCCTTTGGTTGGGTTTGGATACAGCACTGCTTCCATCCTAGGCAGATCCCAAAGGCAGAAGTGCTCCACTTTTCCCAGGGGCCTGGTGGGAAGACAGGCAAGCCAGAGGTGCTGCAGACCTCCTCCAGCATCATGGGCATTCCCACAGTCACCTTTAGCTGATTCCCCTCATTGCATATGTGAACCTTGCCATTTTTGTATCCTTCCGTGTCCATCAAGGGCTGTAATTTAATAGCTGTTTACCTACAAAGCATCTAATAAGATGGAGAAACTATGGAATATTACACAGTTCTGGCAGTGGGAGCCCATGCTGAGCTCGGACCAACCCTGTGGTCCCTTCTGCCATCTACCACTTCCACACTCCCTCTTCAGAGATGCCCTTAAAATGCAGGGGAGAGCATCACCCATCCAGGAAAAGAGCTTAATAAAGCAGTTGGTTGCTGACACACTCCCAGCTTTTCCCAAAGTGTTCCAAAGTGTTCTGCACAGCTATCAGTTTCCCAGAAGCTGGAACAGGAGCAGTAAAACAGTGGGTAGCATCATTATGGACCAACACAGAGAAGAGGGGAAATGAGGCTCACTTGACATTCTGTTTGTGCTTCTGGCACAGCAGCAACAAATGCAGCGAAAGTCCCAGAGAAGCTCCAAGCCTGGAAAAGAGGAGAGTCTGGCTGGAATGGCAGCAACTAAAAACCAGAGGTAATGAATGCTGCTGTGGTCCCAGCACCAGCTGAGGCTGCACTCTCTTCAAACTCAGGCTCACAGGCAGAGTTAGCAGCCAAAAAGAGCATTAAATTGGTCTGCTGTGACAACAGAAAATCCTGCCTGAGAGTGAAGCAATCTGACAATGAAATATTGCAATTTGGGGCTGGTAAAACATGGACGTGCATGCTCCGCAGTGCAGCAGGAACCCAGAGCATCCATCTGAGCCCAGAGATGTTCTCTTACACCAGCAGCCCCACTCTGGGGTCCTCCCTGCCCTCCTGCAGGGGATCTGCTTGGCCGAGGGTGTGTTTGACATCATGGCTCAAGCTGTTCTGTATCTAACGGAGCACGGCCCGATAACAAGAAATGTTCCCTTAATATTTGGAGAATTAATGATGCATGAGTAATGCAGCAGCCTGATCCAAAAAATGTTCCAGTATACTCTCATATTATCAAGTTTTTCCAAACACCTAATTCCACTGGTACCCACAGAATATTGGAGGTGACTGGTGCCCATCCCAGGCTGTGGTTGGAGCGGCCGAGGCCGCTCTGGTCCCTGCCGGGCTCACTGGGGGTGTGGGGAGGAGGATCCTCAGCAGGCACCTCTAACACACACACTCATGGG
>NW_020885060.1:21346-29649 GCF_003945725.1 Corapipo altera | reverse complement strand
GCCCCAAGGCTGCCAGAGCTCCAGGAGGGTTTGGATGATCCTCTGGGAATGGTCCTGTGCAGGGCTGAGGGTTGGACTGGATGATCCTTGTGGGTCCCTTCCAACTCAGCATATTCTGGGATTCTGGGATCTCCAGGCACCAGCTGCCCGTGCAGTGCAGCCCTGCCTGTGCTGCCTGGGAACTTAACAGCCCTGCTGCTGCTGCTCTGTCAAACCACAGGATTCCTTTTAGCTAAAACCCTCCTCCTAACCAGCATTTCTCAGAGCTGAAGAGGTTTTGGAACTCAAAAGATCATATGGGGTTACTTAATGAATTGCATGTATTGTCTTGCTTCTGGGAGCTGATTTTTGGTTAGATAATTCCCCAGCCTGTCTCACTGCAGTGTTTGTCAGCTGGGCCATGCCCCCACCAAGGTGGAAATGTGGGTGTTACAGCACATGCAGCTTCCACACAGCCTGAAGTTTCTTCCCAGAAGGGTGGCAGCAGGTCCTGGACTCTTAGGGTCTGATGTGCTTTCTTGTTGAATTAACCAGCAAAAAAGAGCCATTACAGGCAGTCAGTAACTGAGCACTCCCCAGTTTATCTGCAGTTCTCTTTCCCTTCACAAGCACTGACATTCTGTGCTGAGGACACCAGCACTGTCTGGATGAATTTGTATGTGTATTTCTGAAAGAATGGATAAATTTGGGCCTTTTCAAAAGTATTACTGATTTTCTAAGAGGTTTTTCATGCATTATTTACGACTGAGCTACCTGGCACTGCCCAGGATGGTGGTAAAAGACACACAGATGAGGCTGCACAGCCCCTGATTCCACAGGACCCATCACATGCAGGCCCTTTGGTTCAACTCCAACTCCTGCTATTTTCCAGTGCAATTTCAGTTTGATACTGGGAAGCTGGCCTGGTGGAGTTTCACAATGATCTGGAAATCCAAGGAAAATGATAATGTGTGCTGAGTTCACAGGGGGATTTTTTTTTCTTTTCACTGCCTATTTTTTTTTTTTTAATTTATTGCTAAGACTACAAACCCAAATCTGGGATCTGAAAGGCAAGCTGGATTCCTTCCCTGACATACCCTAACTATAAAGATCTGTAGAAAAACCTCACTTAACCTTTCTGCCTAATGAAAACCATCCCAAGCTCTGTCTCCTGAGCAGTTGGGAGGAAGGAGAGGACAAGGCAAGGGCAGAGCAACCACCATAGACTGGAACTGTGTCTTCACTGAATGTTCACCTTCAAAAACTAATAAACTTCTGGGGTTTTATTTTTATTTTTAATACATTTTTTTCAGCAGTGAAAACAAAAAAGTATTTCACATGAAAATTCAGGTGATTATTAGGTTTGCAGCATCACTGTCAGATTCCCCCCAGTTATTTAGACTGGCTGGATAAAAGGCAAAAGCTTTGACAGAGCAGAAGCAGAGGCTTCATTCATTCCCTCATTTCCCTGCTTTAGTCCCAGTCTCACTTTCCAGCCTTTCCACCACTCCCCAAGGATTTTATCTCTCACTGGTCAATCTGAATTTCTGTTTGTTCTTTACTTCTACCCAAGTTCCCATAGTAAGTCTCTCAGACATTTATCACCCTGAACCTCAGTCCTCTCTTCTCAACCCTTTCTGAGCATTTAATATATAAACTCCTCTTTCAAAACCTTGCTACTTAGCAAAGGTGAATGCTATGGCTCTGCTATCAGAGCAGTAAATAGGCAAATATTTTGCTTGGCAGTCCTGGCTGCAGCAGGAACATTGTTATGCAAACTGAATTTAATGACCAGAGCAATGAGTTCCTTTTTATAACAAAATACACAGTATACAGAAATGTATGCTCAGATTTCTGTACCTGTTATGGAAAGAAAATTACTATAAGAACCCATAAAAATATGAAATCAGTGTATCACTTGCTGGCATTGCTCCTGTAAGATGAGGGGCAGGCTGGTAGCTGCAGTTTGAGTTTATGCCTGTGAAAATCACACTTCATTACATTCATAAATAAGATGAGATTACTTGAATTGATCCCTGAAGTGCAAAGCAAAATTACACTTCCTTTACTGTAAGACAAAGTCAATAAACAGTTGAATTTTTAAGAGCTGTGCAAAAAAAATACTGAAGCTGCTGTTGTCCCCTCGACAGACAGACACAACCATGTCAGCATTTCCCACAAATCCTCATGTGGTGTGAAAAATAAGTGTGGTTTATCTTGCTCCTGGAGAGCAAAAAATTGCTCCATCTCTACCCTAGAGCAGTTCACCCTGTAGTTGTGCAATGGAAAGACATTCCAGCACAGTGTAAACTTGGGACTGCATTTCAAAAATGTTGAGTTTTCCCTTCATGGTTAATGCTGCAAAAAAGAACAGTCTTTGGTGGTACCAAGGCCCCGTTGGTTCACAGCCCAGAGTCCTTTGCACAGGAAAGACGTGGTGCAGTATTTGTTATATCACACACACCCCCTTTACCTTTCACTTGGAGGGGAGGAGAAATTCCTTGGAGACTTGTTGGGCAGGACCTCAGCATGAATTCATGGATGATCATGCTCCAGGACTGCTCTCCATCACACAAGTCCTGAGGAGCCAGAGAAGTGCCCCATTTCACCCTCCACATCTCCCAGTGCCAGTGCAGACACTCCTGCTGGGAGGGAGGTTCACAATCCTCCTCTCACCCCCATTACTGTAAGGATATTTTCCAAGGATATTTTCGGCATCACTGCAAATACCAGCAGGTTTTCCCAAGAGCAGTAGTGGCCTTCTTGTCTATCCCTCAATGGAACCAGTCACAAAGAGTCAAAAGGCCAATTTAGAGTTGAGGGCAAACAGAGTAACAACTCATAATAGAAAAAATTAATAAATAAACCAACCTTTTTTACTCTATAGGGTTTTTACTACGTGTATTTGACCGGAATACTGATGGCTTCCTGTCAGGCCTAGTTCCATTTCCAAGGAACCGGCTCTCTGCAAACTCTCAGGATTCAGGCTGCTGCTTGGAGCAAACTCAAGAGGGGAGGTTGTTGTGAGGCAAAGAACAAGCTGTGGCAGTTGTTCAATAATCCCATTCCCAGAGCCACTCCTGCCATCCCATCCCAGCACTGGTTGTGCTCCTCACCCTGACACTTCCACACCCAGCTGAGAACGGCTCCTCTGGGGCCCCTTCCAGCCCCCAGGAGAGTTCGCTCCCATTTCCCCCAGAGGATCCCTCTCCTCCTCCTCTGTGCCCGGTGCCTCATTCCCCTGCAGCAGCACAGCCCAAGTGCCCACAACCCCTGGCTGCAGGCACCCAGAGCACAGCTCTCCCAGCTCCTCTTCCTGCTTCCAGGCTCCAGCCCTGTGTGGGGTGGTGGGACCTCATTAGACCTGCAGCCTCTTGGGCTTCAGTTTTGCTCCTGTTTTTCCTCACTGCTCAGTTCCTTAGAGAAATTCTGTATGGTCAGCTCAGCAGAACAAGCACTTTTTAAGTGTGTTTTGGGTGCAAAGGGCATTTGGCTTTATGTCTCCCTGCAAATCCTGGCCATGCTCACATTCCCATATTTTCTTGCACGGATTGCAAGCTGGACTCCATCCTGGGCACTACAGAGAGGACATGGCCACCGCTGTCAGCTGAGACAGCCCTAGAAATTATGAGTCTGCTCCTCTGTTCCTGCAGCCAGAGGAAATCTTCTGTGGCCACAAAAGTTTTAATACAACTTGACTGAGGGGCTCTGAGCTTGGTTTTGCTCATTTCTCCATGTGGTGGATGGAGGAGTCCAGTGTCTGGGGGAGTGAGGTGGCTACAGAGAAGTGTTACCATCCAGCTGGTTCTGGAGCCACAGAACATTCTGGAGGCAGGAGGAAACTGAGGCTTTGCATTCAGCACGCTCTGAAATTCCCCTTTATCACACTCACATTCCCCACTAACAGCAGAGGCATTTCTGACACAGCAGTGGCCAACTGGCAGGCGCACACAGAGATCAAAGGCTTTCCTGTGCTCCGTGGCTCTCCAGCAGATCCCTCTCCACAGGTCAGGCCAGAGCTTTGTCCTGTGAATTGTGTGACCCCTGTGAACCTGCTGAATCAGGACCAAAGAAATGTTTGTCCCATCCTTGCATCTGTAAAGCCTACAAAGAGCAAAGCAATTTTTCATTAATTGCTAACTATTCCTCTTGGCAAGCCAGTTTTCCTCCCACTTTTATTCACTTTGGAAAAAAAAAACCATCAAGAGCCCATTTAGTCCAGCACTACAATGGGCTGATAGTATATCCCTAGTTTCTCTTCCAAATTCCCATGCTAGCTATCAAATGTTGGCACATAACAACGACTAATCCAGCATATCATCTACTGAAATCTGAGATAATGACATTTTTAAAGATGTCATTTCAGCCATGCTTAGTGGTCAGTCAGAACCACCACCGTGCCTCTAGAGCCAGCTGTAACCAGCCATGGGGAGGAATAGCACTCAGAGCCATCCTTCACTCCCAGCAGGGCAGGCTGGCAAGCGGTGACAGCATGGGATGGCCGGGGGGACAGGATTTGGGAAGCCAAGCCTGCACCTGGGACTCTGCCCTGGGGCAGCTTTATGCTCCTGACCTGAGGCTGCTGCAGCTCCTGCTTCACCAGCTGCAAACTCCTGTGGCTTCCAAGCTGATTTCCCACCAGATGGGATGAGATGGACAGGAAACCCACAGCCAAGACACGCTGGGACTGGGCTTCAATGGGAGCCCAAGCCTGGGATCCACAGCTTCCTGCACAGTTTTAAAATTTAAATGCTTTGGGCATTTTTGGTGTTTTTCTGCCAATGCAGAAATATAAAAAAATTATGCTAACTGCTCTAAAGCAGAATGTAGAGCTCTGCAGCCTCCCTAGCACAGAAAGTCTTGATTTCTGATAGGTTTTTGTCACAGCCCAATATGTCTGTCTGTGGAGATATTCGTGATACAAAATTTACACCTCCTTTTTCCTTAATTTCATGCTAAGTTGCCTTTTTACTTTACATAATTCATTTCTTCTCCCTGGTATTTACAAATTTTACATATTTGCCCCTTTTTGTCATCCTTTAAGTACCTGGTTTGTCTTTAGTGAGAGTGGGAAGCAGCACAGCCATTGTTGCTTGGGAAACTCTGAGTTGTCATGAATTAACATGTCAGCAAGGCCCTCTGTCAGGCATTACCCAAAAATAACTGAGGGGTGCAGCAGACCCACAGCACCTGCCTGAAGTTCACCCTCCCTGCTTCTTCTCAGGTGTGAAGGTCACACTGAGTCCACGATCACAGAATCTCATAATGGTTTGGGTTGGAAGGGACTTTAAAGCCCATCCAGTGCCACCCCCTGCCATGGGCAGGGACACCTCCCACTAGCCCAGGGTGCTCCAAGCCCCATCCAACCTGGCCTTGGACACTTCCAGGGATGGGGCAGCCACAGCTTCTCTGTGCCAGGGCCTCACCACCCTCACGGGTGCACTCGCTCACTGGGAAGGAGGGAGACAGGAGTGATGCTCACAGGGTCCATACCAGGGGTCATTACCCAGTCCCCAGCATGGTCTAGCCCACGACATCTTCCAGGTGCTTTCTTTGTGCCACATCCCCTTCCACAAGATTGAAATCACAAATGCAAAATGGTTTGGATACAGCAGAAGCTGAGCCTCCTGGGCCTCCCCAGGCCTTGAAAAGTGAGGGCTGTGCAGTTCCACTGCACTTCACAGAGCTCAAGGGCTTTGTTTTAACTGATTTCTTTCTATTTCTTAATATCTTTCACTTTTCAGAGTAAGTTCATGTAATTGCAGTAGAGATGGCTGGGGGGTTGGTTCTTCTCCCTCACTCACAAGTTGTCTCTGGATCAGAGTCCTTCGGGTGGCAACCACCTTCAAAGCTGACTGACAGAACCTCCCTTCTCCCAGCAACTGGAGTTTCAGTCTTGATTCTGATTTGGTAAATTTGGGAGAAGCATTCCTATTTTAACTCATGAAAACTTGAGGGGAAAACCCCTCCAAATTTAAAGAATAATTGCATATCCTGAGCTCCCCATAAAGCACCTGGTAAATGTGTCCTCCCCAAGGTGAGCAGACGGGAAAGCCAACTCTCAGCTCAATCTGGGTAGCTGGCTGCTCTTTTCACTGGTTTGTCCACTCCAATAAAGGTCTTCTAAAAAGAAGTGACCCAGGAAAAACCCGTAATTAGAAATCTGTCTGTTTATGAAATGCCTTTTGATATTCCTGAGACACAGACTCAGGGAAACCTCTTTTTGAGGTTTTCCCCCTGATTTTGTTACGACTGATAACATTGGCCTAGAGATAGAATTCATATCTCATATGTGATATTACATTAGGACCCATTTAGAAAGAGCAAAACGTCTCTAAATTTTTCAAAACCACGTAAACAGAATTTCCCCAGTATGTTCACTGAATTATTAAAGCAATCCAAGTTGGTAATTACAGGATACCATATAGAGCATAATTACACAGAGAACACAATAAAAATTTAATGCAAAACCAGCATTCCCACATGTGCCAAAAGCAGCACAACAGTTTGTAAGAACATGTCATGTACATGTGTACCAGTCTAACCTGCAATTCTCTGGGGACAAAAAGGCATCTCCCAGAGCACAGGGTGGTATTTCATCACTAGCCACCACCTTTGGGCAATAGTTCATGTTTCCTGTCAAGTTTTATATTAAACTTATTGTACCTAGGGGATGAGAAAGATGTAAGAGCAAAATCTTGATGTTTAAAAAAACAACAAGTCATGTACTTCCTTTTGAATCAGTAGTTCAGGAAATGCCTTCAAGGCCTTGACTTCAGTTTTGTGATACAACACTGGAGCTTCCTGCAGCCAACAACCCACAGAGTGGTGTTACAGATCCCAGGACAGCATCTACCAGGCAAGAGTGGACTTGCCTTTCTTTTTCGACTCTTTTTCTTTCTGTGCTCCCCTGTGCTCCTCAGACCCTCCATCTGAACCACACCTGACCCAGGGCACACAGACACTGCACAGGGCACCACCAGCAGAGCCTTTCTCACTGTACCTGAAGACCATTTCACAGGGAGCTGCTGTTGTTGCAGTGTTTGCCCTGACAATTAGAAGCTCAAGAGGGGTCTTGCCTTGCAAGTTGTTTCAGCTGCTGGGGTTCTGCAATGACCAGAGACAGCAAAACAGTCAACGCATGTGGATAAACCTCAGGGATGAATCATAGAACCCCAGAACAGTTTGGGTTGGAAGGGACCAACCTCATCTCATCCCAACTCCTGCCATGGGCAGGGACACCTCCCACTAGCCCAGGTTGCTCCAAGCCCTGTCCAAGCTGGCCTTGGACACTTCCAGGGATGATGCTCCACTCATCTCTGCTCCTGCTAACAAGGGGCCTCTGAAGGTGTGAGACAACAGGGTTTGTCCTTTAATGGGGCTATTACTTCTTCTCCATCATCTCCAACCAAGTCACCTCTTTAAACTGATTATACTGGAGGCACATGTTTTTGGTTTGTTTTTTGGATGGTATTTGACCCTTTTCTTTCTCACCTCCCTTCCCCACTGTATCCTGCACACACTGCTAGGGAGCCTCGAGCACTCGGCAGTGCTGTGTCACACCAGATCACAGCTTCACCCCTTCACTCTTTACACATCTTTGAAATGGTTATGGTGCTGCAGCTCTCCCCAGAACAAAGACATTCTCATCCCTTGACACACTGCACCACTGAGGAACTTCATCGACCAGGTGGACTGCAAAGGGAAGAGTCGCCACAGATGAGATGCAGTTCATGGTTTCATTAATTCCTGCCACCAACCACAATGACTGTCATTTAGCAGCAAGGAAGGGATGAAAAATTAGTCACAGGAATAAAACTGAGGGAGTAGACCCTTGAAACGAAAAAGGGATTATTACTGCTTAAACAACAAAAGGATACTGGCTCCTTTTTGGTGATTAGGTGGAGAATTTATAGGAGATGATGTCAAACACTCAGAAGTTTCTCACTTAATTGTGGCGAAAAAAGGTAAGGGGTGCATGTGCTGTTGTGGTACTGCCCCACTGCTGCCAGTGTGAGACCCTCTCCTAAGATTAGGCAATGAGCATGAATTGCATTCAACCCTTATTGCCAAATAGTCATTCATTTATATAGCTATTAGGGGGAAATTTCAATGTAAGAGGAAGAAGTCCAGTTCTGGGACAAGCAGAGACAGCAGCACCAGCCTTCTGCATATCCAAATGGCCCAAGGTCACAGAATCCCAGAATATGCTGAGTTGGAAGAGACCCACAACCCCTGGCCCTGCACAGGAACATCCCCAACAGTCACACCCTGTGCCCCAGAGGATCATCCAAACCCTCCTGGAGCTCTGGCAGCCTTGGGGC
>NW_020885060.1:0-18346 GCF_003945725.1 Corapipo altera | reverse complement strand
CCCATGAGTGTGTGTGTTAGAGGTGCCTGCTGAGGATCCTCCTCCCCTCCTTTGGACACTCTCTGATGGCTCAATCCCTTCCTTCCATTGTGTCCCCCCAAACTGCCCCAATGTTGAGGTGAGGCCGCCCCAGGGCAGAGCAGAGCGGGACAATCCCCTCCCTGGTGCCCCAGGACAGGGTTGGCCCTCCTGGCTGCCAGGGCACTGCTGACTCAGGGCCAACTGGCCACCAACACACAAAGTTGTTTATTCCAAAAGTTCTGGTGATTTTCACAAATTAGATTCAGAGCCCAGCGTTTCCAGGTTAAAAGATTACATCTATAAAAATGTTGATATGAGAGAAATATTCCCTGTGGGTTTTTAAAGCATTACAGAGTCTTTCCCTGAACTATGGTTTATATTGTTTTCTTAATGGAATGCAGCTGGCTTAATGAATAGAAAAAATTAAGAATAATTTATTCAGTGACTGATGGGGGGAAGTATCCCAAATAATTTATTTATATTCTATGACACCAATCTATTAATGAAGGCATTTATTCATAAGAAATATGCTCAACAATGACAGTGAAAATTAATCAAACACATTATTAGCAATTATTATTCCACCATTTCTAATTGAGAGCTAAAATGTCCTTTAGCTATAGTTTCTATAGAAAGTGCACAGTGAATTATTCAGGTACCAGAAATTGTTCAGTACATTTCAGGGGAAAGGATGCATCAAACAGTATCAATTAAACCTGTTCTGACTAAAAAATTGCAATGTTTGCCTATGGGTTTCTGCTACTTTCCAGTTACTTTGCATTATTAATTTGGAGTAATGCTTATACAGAATACCAACAGGAATTTGACAGGAAATTAATGTAGAAACTCCCTCCAGAGATCTTAGATGTTGCTAAGCCCATTTTTCCTTACCCAGAGTTAATGAATAATCATCTCCTTGGCAATGGCTCCTGGAGTAGAGACTTGTACTTTGGTTTCTGTTAAATATAGAAAAATAAAAAGTGTCAGATAACGGAGGCATCAGGGGGATTTATCTAAAACAACTCTGTGAGTAAATACCCTCCAAAGCAGTGAGTCATCTCTCCAAACTGCTCGGACTATTGATAGCTAATTCAGATTTAAGGGAATTTTGCTATGCAAGGAACTTTTCTCCCTCTTCATTCTAAATACCTTGATGTCTCTTCCACGTCCAAAAGCAGCACTCCCTCCTCCCTCAGCCCAATAACCAACTCTTCAATCCAGGGATTTCTTCCATTTTTCTTTCTCAGGTTGCAGGACAACTTCTTTCATAGGTGCTTTTCTGGTATTTCATCACTTAATTTACTGCCTCACCAAGGTGAGGGCTGGCAGTCATTTCCCTGTTGCTTCTGTGCTCAGGAGGAGCTGAGTTCTGGGAAAGCTCTCAGGGACATTTCCTTGAACAACCTGAGACTCTGAGCTAGAGCTCAACATCCTTCAGAAAACTGATTCAGTTGGCCCAGCTGCTGATCACTGTGGGACAGGGGCTGCTGGGGACCTTAGAGATCATCTCATTCCACCCCCTGCCATGAGCAGGGACACCTTCCACCAGCCCAGGTTGCTCCAAGCCCCGTCCAACCTGGCCTTGGACACTTCCAGGGATGGGGCAGCCACAGCTTCTCTGGGCAACCTGTGCCAGGGCCTCCCCACCCTCACAGGGAACAATTCCTTCCCAATATCCCATCTAACCCTGCCCTCTGGCAGTGGGAAGCCATTCCCCCTTTGTCCTGTCCCTCCAGGCCCTTGTCCCAAGTCCCTCTCCAGCTCTCCTGGAGCTCCTTTAGGCACTGGAAGGGGCTCTAAGGTCTCCCCAGGGCCTCCTCTGCTCCAGGCTCAGCACCCTCAACTCTCTCAGCCTGGTTCATAGAAAAAATGTTCCCACCCTGATGCAAATCCCAAATTCCATCCTCTCCACACATTGCAGTGGGACCTGAAGGGCACAACAGCCATTTCCAGGGTCAGAGCAACCTTTACAGGCTGATCCACAACATCCACCCCAAGGAGAGGGAGAATTACAGTGTTTTCCCCCAAAGCAGGGAATACTGTGTTCTCCAGAGTCACAAAATGGTCAATACCGAGACCGAAGCTCCAAAAAGACAGAAAAGCTTTTTTGGGTTTCTCCCGGCTCTCTCTCTAAGTGCTGGATCCAAAGTCAATTTTTTCTTGCTCCTCAGCTCCCTCCAGTACCTTCTCTTCCCTTGAGGCAGACCCAGGGAGAGCTGGACAAAGCAGAAGAGGATGCTCAGGATATTGTTTGGTAGGAGACCAACCAGAACAAAACTTCCCCATCACTGACCATGCAAAGGACTAAATGCATAGAACATAAAAACAATGAATGAGCCACAGGTTTGAGCCCATGGTGGAGAGGAGGTTCTAAGCTAGGTCCCTGTCACTCCTCCAAAGACCTCTGGGCATGTCTTGGCTCAGCACATCCTACACGGACATACTGACAAAACAGGGATGCTTTTCCATGTGTTTTCCTCATGCAGTGCAATACAAGAATGTGTGTAAACTGGAGCAAATATTATATAAACTTTTTGCATAGACAAGCAATGTGTGATCTAGGATCATTTTCCACTTTTTGATGTTTTAAGGATATTCTGTATCCCTTGAAATTCTTGTATTTTTAATGCACAGCATAAAATAAGCTTTTTCTAATAAACATTTGGAATGATAGTGCTGCCATGCAGAAAATTCTCTTTACAAGTTCCATCTCTGTGCCCTTAAATGCACCACATCCAAAATTATCAGCTCGAACAAGGACTGCAGCAGCAGCAAGTCCTGGAAAACACCACAGAAAGCAAAATTTAAATCAGGAATACAAAAATAAAATATGTACATAGCTTAAAATGTAGATCCAGACCTGGAAACATAACCCTCCACATGTGGAATTGCACTTCTGTCATTTGTGCTACAGGGAGACAATTCCCCCATATCCATCCCTACCACATCCATGAATGTGGGCAGGGCAAAGGACCAGGATCCAGCCCCCTAGAAACCTTGTCCCAATATTTCCCTTGCCTGGACTGCAACCAAGTTTTTCCACTTTGAGGACTGGTTTTTTTGCTTATTCCCCTCTCCCTTTTTAAAACTATATTCTCTAGCTATACTGTGATTTGCTTTTATAAGTAACAGAGGTACTGGTAAAGCCCTTTTAATCTGGTCTGTATGTACATACCCCTCTTTAAATGACCCTTTCAAGCAGCACTTACATTAGAACTGTTGTTTGAACCACTTCAAGGTAAATTACGTGGGAGCTTCCCCATCCTGCTCATCAGTGACCCTGAAGAACTGGCTTCACCTCTACTTCCCACCCAAGGGTGCCCTGTGCCCACAGGCTGGAGGGGAGCAGGGCACAGGAGATGAAGGAACAGCAAACAGTGGGAGCGAAGGCTCGTGCCCGAGCACACCCTGCCCGTGTGCAGGACGTGGAAAAACAAAGGTGATTTGCAAGTTCAGCCATCCCCCAAGCCCAGCTGGAGCTAAATCCAGCCCTCTAATCAGGAATGGCAAGGGCAAAAGAAATCCATCCCTGCAGCCCCCTGGGGACACGCCGTGGGCACTGCCCTGTGTTTGATAAGCTCTTATTGACGTCATCGAGTCCAGGTTTCTGTCAGGAGAGTTCAGGCTCCTCCTCAAATAACCACCAAAATCAACCCAAAAGGTAAATGTACAAAGGGATGTGGCTCATCCCGAGGTCTCTGGTGGGCACTGGAGGCCTCTGAAGATTTCTGAGGGCAGCTCTCCTCTGCCACCTGCATTCAGCTTTCCTCTCCCTGAGCAGACAGGGGATCATCCCCCTTGCAATAACTTCAGATCATACTCCCACTTTGTGCAGTGTTTCTACTGTTTCTCAGACTCCCTTGCAAACACTGGCAGGTCCAGAGCCCCAAAGGTGATTTTCACAAGGACTGCAAGATGGAGCTGGCAGAGCTCACCGAGATGCAGAGATAAGATCCAAATTAAAATGAGTCCCTGGAGGCTGCCCCCACTGTGACTGAGGGCAGTGTTTAACCAGAGACTATCCATCCTCCCTGCAAGAATATTTATCACTAAAAAACCCAAGTTTCCAAAATAATTTGGGAAAATCGTGGTCATGGAGCCACTCCACTGAAGGTGGGGCTTTCCAGGTGACATCAGCACACCTTTCAGGGTGGGCAGGTGCCCTCCTGTGTAGAGAACTGGCTCACAGCCCCCTGAAGGGCACACAGCTGAGCCTGGGAGGTCGTGTACTCCACAGCAAAGTCAGGATTTTGGCTTCAGCAGGTGGGTGAGCTGTGCTGAGGGAGGGTCAGAATTAGAAACCTCTGGGTGCACAGAAAGTCCTCACAAGGAGGTGCCTGTCAGTCTGGATGTGGATCATTCCTCTGTGGTTCAGGTGCAAACGAAGGCATTGAAAATAACATTTGCACCCTGTACTGGCTCCCTCAGTCCTTACACAGCCCCAAGCAGCAAACAGAGACTTAGAAAAAAGCAATAATTACCTAAAAGTTGTGTTGGGAAAGCAGGAGCACACAGTGCATATGATGTAAAATTATTGTATTGTTTAATTGATATACTGCAGAATATTGTTCTAATGGTAGGAGGGAAAAGAAATAATGATCAGTTAACTCATTATTAATGTTCATTTTCTTTTCCAGAATTGCCAGTGGGTTGAGTTAATTATTAAGCATGACAGTTGGGCTTTAATATATCAGCTATAGATTCCAGTCACAGCAGTCTAGTTTAATAATTGGGTTTCTTTCTCCTTCATTTTGACTAATAGCATACTTACAGCAATTATTAAAATTCATCATAGCACAAAAATAAGCCATTTGAAACCTCACCAAAAATGGCAGCACAGCAGAGCTCTGCTTGGTATTTGGTGGTGAATTCAAAACAGCTTCTTGGAAAACATGGAGCAGCTTCTCTGATGACTTTTCATCAGCCACAAGGTGAATGAGGACCTTCAGTGAAAGCCATGAGTGCTTCAGGTGAGCCAAGGCAGCATTGAATAGGCTGCTGCTGCTAAAAAAGTGCATTCAGACTTCACAGGGAAATAAATTCCCTCTGAAAATGCAAATTCATATGTGGTTCTTTAGCTACAGGCAGTTCAGCCAAGCTATGGAAGGTTACTGGTGGAAAGGTGGATATTTTAACACTCTACTATCAAATTGTTCATGGACAATTCCCAATCTCCCTTGGAATGGCTGTAGGTGCCAAATGGACACAGCTTCTGCCATGAGGAACTCGAAATCCTCACTGCTGACCTTGCAGATTCTTCAAAGACTAAGTTTAACTTCCAACATGAGCACAGCTCTGCAAAAGCACCCTAAGCTTAAGACCTACAGGCATCAAGGTGCCCAGCAGAAGTCCTGCACCTTCCCACCACACCAGACAGGGATGGGATTTACTCCAGGACTGACAATTAGGCAAGATTTTGAGTGTTGAAAGAAATAATTAATTATAAAAATATAAAATGAAAACAAAAAACTTGACAAAAGTCTGGTGTTTGTAGTGACTGGAGAAAGGATGGAAGGACTGTGAGCTGTGTGCTTACCATCTCTCATCCAAGGGTTTGATGCAGGAGTTGAAATCACTGGAGACTTGAAGTCTGTTCACAAGTAAAAATAAGGACAAAATAATAATAGAATCACAAAATGGTTTCATTTTTCTTTCTCAAGTTGCAGGACAACTTCTTTCATAGGTGCTTTTCTGGTATTTCATCACTTAATTTACTGCCTCACCAAGGTGAGGGCTAGCAGTCATTTCCCTGTTGCTTCTGTGCTCAGGAGGAGCTGAGTTCTGGGAAAGCTCTCAGGGACATTTCCTTGAACAACCTGAGACTCTGAGCTAGAGCTCAACATCCTTCAGAAAACTGATTCAGTTGGCCCAGCTGCTGATCACTGTGGGACAGGGGCTGCTGGGGACCTTAGAGATCATCTCATTCCACCCCCTGCCCGTGGGCAGGGACACCTTCCACTAGCCCAGGTTGCTCCAAGCCCCGTCCAACCTGGCCTTGGACACTTCCAGGGATGGGGTAGCCACAGCTTCTCTGGGCAACCTGTGCCAGGGCCTCCCCACCCTCACAGGGAACAATTCCTTCCCAATATCCAGTCAAATACCTGGCTACACAGACACCAGTCAATGCCTCGCTCGACAGAAGGCTGCAATAAATGTGTGCTGAAACACAGCCAGAGGAACCACCACACATTGCCTGGACTCTGCTCAGGGGACAGCCCTCAAAACAAGTCCCACAACTGCTCCTGCTGCCAAGGAGGAGCTGGGAAAAAGCTGTGCCGTGGCCACAGGCTTGGCAAGAGCTCACCACGAGCCATCAGTGGCACCACAGCCCAACAGAAGGAGCAGGGAGAGAATTCCTATTTGCCTCTCAAAGCTGAAAAGGGATGAGTTTGTGTCTGAACAGCACTTTTCCCACTCTGTGTTATCTAAAAGTAGAATACTCAGTAATTAGCAACCCCCAGATTAGTATTTGAGAAAAACTAAAGACTAGAAAGATACCAAAGACTTCCCTCCCAAGATCATTGAGTGACGTGCTGCTTGGGAACTCAAGATAGAACAGGCCACAACCAACCCCATCCTCTGGGAATTACTGAAGAGTCAGGAGGAAGAGACTGTGGAAGCAAGAAAACACCAGTTTGTTGGAAGTTTTGCTTTGAATCCAAACTCCTTTGGCACAGGAGCACCAGGCTTTCCTGCATGATGCTTTATCATTCCATGATGCTGTTAAAAGCTGTGCTTTCTGTGCTCAGCAGCTGCACAGCTGAGCTTTGGAACACCAGAGAATATTCTCAGAGCAGTGGGAATGGTGCTCTAATTGATGGTTTGCAGAGTTATCTAGATAAATGATCATCTGGGAAAAGAAACATGATGTATGTATAATTAATCTACTTAGAATTTGATGTAAATTAATCATATTGGATATTGAAAATATTCCCTGTTCTCATGTTAAACAACGTAATTCCTCATTCTGATCTTGCTAGAAATGATGAAGCTGGACTTTGCTATCCACCTATTTTGTTCTTACCTATTGCACTGCCAGGGAAGTGCTAAAGAGATGAATTGCAAGTTCCCTGCAGCAAAGAGCTGGTCTTTTGGGTCCTCTGACAGGGCCAAGGAGTCAAACAGAGATCTCTGGGGGGCTAAAATCCTGTGTCCTTGGGGTGCTCACAGCAGCTGGTCCCAGATAGAAGGTGAGCAGCTGCACAGATGACCTGTGAGATAATTTAAGTATGGCACTCCCCCAGCTGCTCTGCTGTTAATATTTACTGGTTTGAAAAATTCAAGCCTCCAGGAGGGGTGTGAGGGAGGCAGAAAACCAACAGAGATGTACCTGAGAAAGAGGTGGAGACACTGTTCAATGAGACCAGGGAAGATGATCAAGTCAGAAGCATAGGAAGGATCCTAAGGAAAAATCCATCCAAAGGAAGGATGTCATGGCCCATAACAGCCCATGGGCCATAATGCTTAAGAGTCTCACACCAGCACTAGGGGTAGCAAGGTGGACTTGATGCCAATGGACAAAAAAAAAATTAAAAAAAATAAGAACAAATGATTCTAGATCAGAAGAGAAGCTATGGAAGGAAATAGGAGTTATTCTGGGAAATAAAAGTCAGAATTAAGGCAGAAATCCGTAGACTAAGCCAGGACCCCAATAGCAGCATGTCTCTGAAGTGTGAGGGTCTCTCACAAGTGAAGGTCAATAGACTCAGTAAATCACTGGCAGGGGCTGAGACCACCAGGCAAGGCTGTGACACAGAATCAGAGTAGAGAGGATCTGATCCCATCACCTCCAACTTAGGTATTTTTCCCAGGAGAAATATTCCCTGAAAGCAAGCTTCAGACCTTTACTGTAAAATATTTATGTTGCTGCTGTGAAAAATTTATAGTTCATCAAAGTGTGTGAGAGATCTCAGTCTCTCCCTTTGCCTTTCCCCTCTACCCAAGCAGCTGAGCCACTTCAGCTGGGAAATGGAGCAAAGTGTTCCAGGCCATACTGCAACCTCTGTGTACCTACAGATCATACCTGCATACATCATGCTGCATGTGCAGATTGAATCTCCACAGATTTTGGTTGTAAAATGAATGGAGAAAACAGTGACCAAAGACACATGAAGTGCCGGCACAACTGCAGGGAAGGAAGGAAGAAGAGAAATGGAGTTAAGGGAATAAATATTTGCAATCCCATGACCCATATGTACAGGGTTATCCTTCCCCATATGGTCACACTCGGGTAAACAAGCCCTGAAAGCTGCAGTAAGTTTGGTTTAAATTCAGTTGTTCTTAAATCCAGAATTTTGTGCCAGCATACGTGTGAAAACACAGTTCAGACAATGCTGTGGCAAGAGTTAATTTTCTATAACAAGGAGGCCTCTAGAGATTTACTAAAATACTTTAGGTGAGATAAACATATACATGGCATTCAATTGATTTCTTCCCAATTTTGGACAGTAGCTTTCAAGTACATATTAACCCTGGATCACCTGCTTTAGAATCACCCCAAGGTGTTTAATCAACTCACATGAAGGCTTGACATCATCTTTGAGAACGCTGGATACCCCATAAGGGGTTTGTTTTGGTTTTGCTTGGTTGTTTTTCTTGGGGTTTTGTGTCACTTCAGTTAACAGCCACCACAGGAGCTGCAGCACGTTCTCCATGCAGGTGGGGCCTGTCTCAGTCTCTGCATTCCCCAGGCCTGTTGTCCTCACTGATTTAGTGTGAGTTGGTTCAGAGTTCAATCAGCTTCTGCCCCATGTGCAGTGAACAAATGGAAAATGCTGCTCTGGGATGGGCCTGGAGCCACAGCTTTGGTTACTGGGCTTGCTGCAGGCTGCACATGGAACACTCCCAAGGAGCAGCACTCTCCACCCGCCAGGTTTCCCAGTTGCCCTTGCACAGGCAAGAAAAGGGCTTCACAGGAGCTGCTGCTGGGACTCCTTCATCTCCTGCACCTATCTTGAAGAAAAACATCACTTCAGCTTGGAACAGTCTCCACAATTTCACTTCTCTTTCAGCCTTTTAGACTCATTGTTACTACAATAAAAATGTAGGACCATGTCCCCACAGAGCAGAGCTCAGGGCCTGCCCCTCCTCTGCCCTCCTGAGGAAGTTGTAACTGCACTGAGGTCTCCTCTCGGTCTCCTCCAGGTTGAACAGATCAAGTGATGGAAGTGTCTATCTTCTTAACAATGATAATGCAAGATCATGGTAGATACAGTTTACACTCTAATCAATACCTGGTCCCCAGGGATGATCCAGAGTTACCTGGCTGTTCAGAGGAGTCCCGGCTCCCTCAAATACAACTGCACCACCCAGGACATTTCATTCCATAACAGCAGAAACCCACAGCTACAAGGCTCTGATACCAGTGGTCCACTCTCTTCTCCTCCTTTGCTTCTGGTTTTGTTTGGCCCATTCAACTCAACTGAAGCTAATCAATAGCAGTACCTACAAAATGGGGTTTGTTGTTGCCCCTTCAGGGCTAAGGAGAAGAACTTGTAGGATTTTAGGGGGGGGTCATGGTCTGTTCTCAGGTGAAGGAGCTCCTGCCAAGCCCTGCCATGAGCTATTTCAGCTCATGTCCTTGTCCCTCTCGCAGGTCTCAGGTCTGCTGCAGAGGAACCCTCCATCTCCACGTGGCTGCCAGGCACCCTGGGGCCACCAGCCCCTCACTGGAAGGGTCCCAGGCAGGCACTGCCAGCTCTGCCTGTGCTGGGCCTGTCACCTCCTGTGCACACACCTCATAAAAGCCTATAAACCACCAGCATTAGAGTGTGTGTGGGGGTGCATTACTACAAAGTTATGTCACTGCTTCCATAATAAAGTTATTTCAGTGGGTTGTAAGTCAGGTATAAAACTCTCTTTGGGCTGAGACTTGGCATGTGCACACACACAAAGCCTCATTTCTGGGAAAGGGAGAAGTGGGGAGAGATTCTGCATTACTTCTGAATTCTGCATGGGGCAGACGGTTTTCCATGGGGTATTTTCATGGGGTGAAGCCACAGAGCTCCTGCAAGGACAGGGGGGGAAAGCAGAGACTGCTGGAGGTGGGACAGTGCCAAAACCACCCTGCACTGCCATTCCAAGCCTCCTCCCTCCCAGCCCTGGAAATGAAAGGGGAAAGGTAACTTGTCTGATGTTAATGATGCTTAGGTGAGGGATGCATGTTTTCCAAGCTCAGTCTAAAACTCTGAGGGTACAGGGACATCTCAGACTGCCCTGCATGTGCTGCAGCCCACAGTGCAGCTTCCAAGGAGGATTCCTTGGAAGCCTTCAGAGACTAAACCCATCCTTTAAACACTTTTGCTCTGGAAGAGTTTGGATGCTCCTGACTTACTGCAAACTGCCGAGGGAAAACATCTTTATATTGCCAGAACTTTAGTGCAAAGAGTGCAAATCCCAGTGCTCACAGAGGTCCCTCCTGAGGGGCACTGACACTTCAGCACTAGTACTGGAAGAAGAAATCATGCAACTGGAAGCTACATCCAACAGTTCCTGTACAGGTTATTTAGTGGAAAGAGGGGAGGAATTTTTAAGCAGCATAAAGAAAAAGGGAACCTCTTGCTGTCTCTTGAAACCTCACCCAGTTTGAGCCTGCTCATTTTGGGGCTGGAGCCCAGTTTTGGGTTCTGTTTTGGGGCTGGAGCCTCCCAGCAGCAGAGAGTGGGGCCATAACCAGAGTCCTTCAGATCATCTGCAGCTGAAGGTGTTTGTACACTTGACCTTTTTAAATGCAACAATGAGGACATTTTCTTCCCACTTACTTCACAAGTCTACTGAGAAACAGAGCAAACTCAAAGCAGTCCTTTCCTGTGATGTTTTGTTCCCTGAATAACACAACGCTCCACCTTTATGTCAGCGTTCCTCTGGTTTGCTGGGGCCAAATCCACGTCTGGCCCATGGGAGGTGAGTCATTTCCCCGGGTGCTTCCACTCCTGCTGCAGCTGCAGCCCTCCTAGATGATCAACATATAGAAAGAAGAAATATAGGGAAAGAACTATAATAACATATTACCATATAATCTGGTAATAAAAAAAGGGAATGTGGTTGACAGTAAGGGTATTCTTATTTAATCTCGTGCAACCATATTTAGTGACATTAGTGGTATGAGCATTACTATCCATCATCCCAACTAGAAATTATCCGACTGTCTGGTTACACACATCATGTGAACTCAGGAAAATGCAACAGTCCCATCTTTTCAGGGAACAGGCAGCACCAGGAGCTCAGGGACTGTTTCACACAGCACACCCTGAGCACAGTTTTCTCCAGCTCCAAGCACAGGCTAATCCCAACCTAAAAGCTCCTGAAGGATAAATTATGAGGAATATCATTACAGCAGGAACTCTGATGGCTATCATGAGATAATCATCACACATCTGTATTTATAAGACACAAGGCATAGTCCGGTGCTTTCCAGTCCCCAGTGCCATGACCTCATGGCGACACACCCCTGGAGCTGACGGAGCCGGGGGGAGAACATTTCTGGGCTGGGAGAACACGGAATTGGCAGCTCGTGGCTGTAGTTTACATAAAGCTGCTTGTTTCTTGTAAACAGATTTATTTTCCTTCAGTGGGAGGGACCCAGGAGACCCACAGAGCAGCAGCATAACAGAGAAGCATCTTCACACAGAGCAGAAGCGGGGGCAGGACAGAGTGCTCCCAGGATGGCTGTTTAAATGAAGAGGTGTAGTGGATATGGAAGGGCAGATAAGGGCAGGAAATCTTTTGCTGTATGAATGAACTCCCTACTGTTTGTGTTGCAGAAGTTCCAGGGGTCCTGCTCTGGGGCTGGGCTCCTGCTGGGCTAATAATTCTTCCCAAGCGGAGGTGGAGCCTCATTGCTCAGTCCCTGGGTCTGTCTGTCACTGGTTGTTCCTCAAAAGCTGCGGCTCTGGCCCAACCCTCTGCCTTCTGAGCAGCAGCAGCAGCAAGATTAAAGTGGTCCCCACAATTTTAACCAGCTGATTAAATCACCTCCCCCGATCTTCTTGTGTTGGTGTTGGAACAGTGTAACCAGGGCCACGGTGCTCAGGACAGGCTGCAAAATCTGCTGGGAACACACAGCAATATTTAGGTAGTTTTTTACACTAAATTCCTTTTTTTTTTATGCTGTTCCTGTCACCTGTGCTGGGTGAGCCAGGCTGTGGATGCCCTTTGAGCAGAGATGAACTTCTGGGGCCAGGAGGTGCCAAACTGTTCTGTCACTCGTGTCCTCTGCCTGCCCTGCAGTTCACAGCCACAAACCACTTCTTTCCCCTCTTATTTCTTCTCCCTGATACCTCTGCCACTAAATCAGCTCCTTGGCCCTCTTGTCTGTCTCTCATCTCCGCTAGAAGTTGCAGGATCTTCTGTTCCCTTCCTGAGGAAAGCAGTGTGCACTCATTTTCCTTCTCCAGTCTTCACACCTGGTTTATTCCTTCCATATGCTGGGAGATGCACTGGGGGATGGAGGTGGAGAAAATATCAGAGTGGACCACATAATTTACACTGAGACAAATTAGGAGAGTACTTAGTTATTGGTCTTTTATTCATTCCTGGGTTTCCTCCTCTTCCTTCTCCAGCAGCTGAGGGAGCGCTGCAGGGGCTGCCTGACCCCTTGTCCTTTCTCCATGCAAAGCTCCCACAAGATCCTGAGAGAAGAAAGGAGATCTCTGAGCCAGGTTCCAGCATGTCTGATCCTCTCCTCTCACGGCAAATCTGCTCACAGAGGGTACTTGACTACAGGTGTTGGGAGTGCTGGGGAATCTGGTGGGGAGGAAGCCCCTCTGACACCATGGAGGAATTTATGGTGAGGTGTAAGGAAAAGGGAAATGGAAGAGAATTTGCCTTTTAGGGGAAAAAAAAAATAAGCTAAGTTGTCCAGAGACTCCTCATCCCTGGAGGGGGTTTAAGCAACCTTGTCTAGTGGAAGGTGTCCCTGCCCATGGCAGGGGGTGGAATGAGATGGGCTTTGGGACAATCAAGTCAGCCATCAACCCAGCACCACCACGCTGTTCAGCACTAAACCATGTCCCCAGGTGCCAGGTCCAAATGTTTTTTGAACATTTCCAGGGATGGTGACTCCACCACTGCTCTGGGCTGCCTCTTCTAGTGCTTTATGACCTTTTCCATGAAGAAAGTTTTCCGAATTTCCAATCTAAACCTCCCCTGGCGCAAGTTGAGGCTGTTTCCTCTTGTCCTGTCACTTGTTACCTGGGAGAAGAGCCCGACCCCTACCTCCCTCCAGCCTTCTTTCTGGCAGTTGTAGAGAGCAAGGTCTCCCCTGAGCCTCCTCTTCTCCGGGCTGAACACCCACAGTTTGTTTGATTTGATTCCGAGGAACCAACAAATCAGTTTTATGCCTTGTTAAACGATCTCCTCGGATGCCCAGCACCCTGGGTGGCCACTCTGAGCCAAACAAACAAAACAGGCCCAGCAGCTCGGCCTGGTGAGTTGTGCTAGGGGAGAGCCCACTGCAGACCCCAGTGGCACCAGATTTTGGCTGGGAAAGCCTCTGGGAGTTCCCCATGCAGGAATTATTTTGCAGCTGAAATAACAGCCGACCTGCATGAACTGAATCTTCACAGTGGGCAGATTTTTTTCTCCTACTGTTTCCAAACAAAAATCAAACATGAATAGTGAGAAATTACCCGATCTCTACTAATGCATGGCAGCATGAGAACGTCAGCAATGTTTTAAGGGAAAATCTCTCTGGCGCACTGAATTACACTATTCCTGGAGTGGAGCAAGAACCTTTGTGCTTGAAAAACTCCTTTTTCAGTAAATTCATGGACTATGGGAACAAGCAGCCTTTTTTTTCTTTTTTTTTAACCTTACTTACTTTTCCATTTGCCCTTCTATACCTTTTAATTGCCCAGTGCACTGTTAAATTATGTAAGAAGCTGGTTCAAAACACTTAAATGAATCATTCAGTCAGCAAGAAGACACAAGACTGAAGTGTCAGTTTATTGTACATCCTATTCTCTTACTGACCGCAGTCAGCTGCTCTCTGGAGGAGTTTGCTCCCCTCTTCTCCCTTCCCTCTTCCCACCCTGCCCTCTCCCACCCCTGGCACCAGCATCCTTTAGAGCAGCAGCAGGAAGGGGCTGCCAGTAACCCTCAGCCTGCTCCTTCCCTGGGATGAGTTTGAGCAGCACCAAGACAAATGTACGTGGCAAAGGGGGCTTGGAAAAGTGTCATAGGTTTGAAAGTGATGTTGGAATTTTTTCCCAAATGCCCCCCCATCTGTTTTCTCCAGGATGGGGGGTGATGGAGCGAAGCCACGCACACTGGGCAGCACAGGAGAGGGAAGGGGGAGTGCTCTGGGGAAGCGGAGGTTGCTGTGGGGAGGGTGGGGAGTGCTTTGTTCGGGGGTTTTTGGGTTTGGTCCAGGACTGGACAGAGCAGGAGCCTGGTTTTTGGCCGCCCTTTCCCTTTTCCTGAGAGGAAGTTTTTTCCCCATGGGACACGTCGCAGAGAACAATTGAGAGAGACAGACCAACCCATCTCTGAGTGAGGTATTCTGCTTTCGGGACTGCCTGTGGGAAAAGACTTTTTCATCGCTGGCTGTGAGCACACGTGGCTGCGAGCAGCTTCCGAACTGCCAGCACGGTCCTGCCTTCCTGCCCCTGCCCCGGGTTGCCATGGATTTCTCCCCCCCTGGGGGATTTGGGACTTTGTTTTGTTTCTTCTGAAAGTTTTTTATTGCACCATTTGTTGTTTATTCAGATTTTGTTAATAAAAAGCTGTTTCTTTTCCTTTTCCACACTTCCACCTGAAGTCTCTTAATTTCTAAATTGTAATCTTGTTAAACTCAGACATTAGTTGGCACCCAGCGTGGGGCTTAACTAGAGGAAAGGTGGAAAAGGAATAAACCCCCTTGTTTAATCACCTGTGTATTGCATATAGAGACACCATTAGTCATCATGTGGTCCAGCTTCTTTTGGCATTTGGCAGTGTATATGGTCTTCCTCCTACCTTATCCATATTCAATTGTAGTCCCTCCCCTTGTGTTCTGTATCCAATTGCAACCTTCCCTTTAACAAACTCCTCTCCTTGTTTGTAATACTCCAGAAAGTTCTCTGAGCTCCCCTATATAAAGAGAAGCCATTTTAATAAAGTGGTTCACTCCTTCACTACCTACAACCTGTGTTGGACCCTGAGTGGACCTTCCCCATCGCCCTTAGCTAGGCTATGTTACCTCAAGGCACTGACTACAGAAGTACAAGATGAACAGAAGAAACTTAGAGAGGAGATGAAGGGAAACAGCTTCCACATGTCACCAGTGCAAACCAGAGCCTCTAAAGTCAGAGCCAGACATTCTCCAGTTAGAGGGCGGACAGAGCCCATGAACCGAGCTGTGGTATTTCCTAGTCGATCATGGAAAAGACATGAGACGATGGGACAGGAAACCTACTCGTGCTCTAGCAGCCCAAGGACAAGAGTTGAAGGAGAGAAAAAAAGGGAAGTCCATGAGAGTAAGTGCAGTACTGGTATCTCATGGACAAGGATCTGACCCACTACAGGGTTCCTCCCGAATGTATTCACAGGGAAAGGGCTGTGATGGTCCCAACCAAGACCAGTGTTAGAGGGGCCCTTCCTCTTATGGATGGTCAGTCCACAGATAAACTAGAATTGTTGGTCCAATCATGGCCAGCTAAAGAGGGACCCCTGAAAACCACCTAAGCCACGGTCCCTCCACTGACAGAATCACAGAAAGGAGAGGAGAAGGGAAACGTCCCTCTTTGTGTCCAATAGATAAGCCGGGGGATGAAGGGTGGCTTTATTTGAGAAGGCTTACCAAAAACTCAAAAGGCGTCTTATTGCTAACCTGTCCTATCGGTCCCCGTGAAACCCCTCTAACTTTTCTAATAGATACCAGTGCTCAGATATCTGCTCTAAGACTTGAAGACACAGCCTCCTGTGGTGTCACTCCCTCTCGAAAAGGCTTGTTCGTTGCAGATGCTTTCGGTAATATCCAGCCCCAGAGGACAGCAAAGGTGAGATGCTGGCTGCCAGGAGAGGAGAAAGCAGTAGAAACCCTAATGATTCTAGGTAAGTTTCCTACAAATTTACTGGGGTTAGATCTACTACAAGGAAAATCATGGACTGATGAGTGTGGAAGGCACCTGTGGTGAAGAGGAGAAATTTCTTATTTGGAAACAGCAGCTACAAAGGACACTAGCCGAGGCAATAGCAGACGAGAACATCCTGTGAAGTCTTATATTGCTACCATATCATAATAGAGACTGCTAACTGAATGAGACTATTAGAAACTGTTAATACATGCACTGAATTTATTGTACCCCTGGTTTTATCGAGTTTTATAATATTTTTCCCCTCACGTTTATCCCCTGTTTTCTCATTGGCTACAGTTTGCCGCAATGCAGATCCTTCCCTTATTGGTCCTTGTTAGTCCCATGCTCCCTCCTTCCTTCCCTGATTGGTTACAACCTCTGTCAGTCCCATGCTCCTCCCTTCTTTCTAGAGCCTTCCCTGCCTACCCTATAGATAGAGTGAACCACCCTTAATAAAGTGCAATAGCTGCTCGAAGCTACCACTCTGCTCGAACCCCCTCAGTTGTCACGTGGTCTTTTCCTGATCGATTGTGGCACCTCGAGTCACTGTCCAAACACGGGATGGAATAAGTTAGATCACTCTACGTGTATTGCCCTCGCTTTCCTTCCTGTTTTCTATGTCTACGTCACCACCAGTGAGGAGGGCTATATTGATATTCCCCCATCAATGTAAAGCCACAGGGTGGAATGTAAGAGATTGCTCCATCTCTAACTCGCTACTTTGTTTTTACATTGACCAGTGCAATAAACAATTGGTAACTGGCCGCTCTGCTGAGGCACGAGAAGCATTAATGGGGCAATTAAGCGCCTTGGGCAAGGTTTCTTTGAAGCCATCTAAAGTTGCACAAGCGGCAGTTAGCCACTTCACTCTAATGAAGCTATTTCCATCAGCTGAGGTACGTACCAAGTGCCCCGCCCCAGAGCGCAGCGACTGAACAAAGTGGCAGACACCAACTTTAGCTCTTTGCAGGGCAGTCTTCATCGACCTAGGGGACATTGTGGACTGCTTGCTGAACCCCTGGAAAGTCTCCAACAGAAAGCTGTTCCATTTTCCCGCCCTGGCAGAGTTGGCCAGCCTGGATACCAGCAGCTTCACCAATCGACACCGTGGAAGGATCTGCCCGGAGCCAAGCTGGCCAGTGAGCACCCACCGGGTGGTATTTAAGGCAGTGCCCAGCGTTGCCCAAGGGTCCGGTCGAGTCCAGGTGGTGTTGCCCAGGGTCCTGTGCTGGCTGCTGGCCCCACTCCTCACTCCGTCCTACTCGAGTCCCACCTGCCTGTGTCTCCTGTCTGTCTTGGTTCCAGTACCACCTATTTCCCCCCCAGTGGTCCTTCCCTGACTGCCTGAGGCTGACTGCACCCAGTTCTCTCACTGGGAGTTGTAAATTTTTTGCACTTTTCCTTTTGTAGGCTTTCCTTTTCCTTATCTCTTCCTCTTCTTCCCTTCTCCCCCCCCCCCCCACCGCTTTTCGCCTTTTTCTTATTGTTACAAATAAAGCGAGTTATCTGTTTGAGACCTAATATTTGGAGCTTTGTGCCTTGATCTCACCTTTAAATTAATCATCTAAGAGAACTGCGTTGCAGCCCCTGACTGGACTGTAACCTCCATGAGTCATCTCTCACTAGAACATGCTCCCAAATAAGAAGGAATGGGATCTCAGTGACGTAAAGGGCTGTCCACAGGACCAGGAGGACCTGGATGAGTGGGATTGCAGAGGCCTTGCAGGGAGAACAGGCAGGCAGGTTGCTGATGGGCCAGGGCTGGGGCGATGGAAAATCCATGGTGGGAAGGAGACAACAGAGCCTTTGGTATTTTGAAACACAGCTGCAGTTTTCCTGTGCATTCTGACTGTGAGTCACCAGTGGTAAGCTGTGAAATTCCTGATGTCCAGCTCAGGGTGCAGCTCAGGGAGGAGACCTGGGAGACATCTTGGAGTCAGCCAGAGTCCCCCAGGCTGTGGGATCCCACCCCCCCAAACACAACCTCAGAAGGCTGTTCAGGAGATGTCCTCCCTTAGGGGATGCTGCAGAGGTGCCTGCACAGGGAGGCAAACCTCGGGGAGGGAGGGAAGCAGCCACATGCAGCGAGTTGAGAGACAGTTTGGCCTCAGCAGCCACTTGAGTTGAACCAGCCCAGTCTCAAGGCAGACCGACCCTCCAGCCCAGTCTGAAGGTGGTCCTGCCCTGTCAGAGTAGAGATTTGGGCCACCTTAATGTACAAATAAATAGAAATAAACCCTCAGCTGAGTGTCCGGGTGGTCCCACCAGCA
>NW_020885059.1:391433-399523 GCF_003945725.1 Corapipo altera | reverse complement strand
CTGCGGGCTGGGGTACGGGGGGTGGGGGGGGGTTGGGGGGGGGGGGGGGGGGGGGGCCGGTGGGGGGGGGCCCCCCCCCCCAGCGCAGGGGCTGAAGGAAATGTGGTCTGTCTTGCAGGACATCGATTTGATTGACATCCTGTGGAGACAGGATATTGATCTCGGCGCTGGGCGAGAGATTTTTGACTACAGCCACCGGCAGAAAGAGAGCGAAGTGGACAAAGAGCTGAGCGATGGGAGGGAGCGCGGGGACAGCTGGAGGAGTGCAGGGAATGAGGTCTTGGATAGAAACCTGCTAGTTGATGGAGAGACCGGGGAGAGTTTCCCTGCGCAGGTAACGCCCCCGGGCCGGGCTCTGCTTGGGGGCCTCCTTGGGGGCCGCTCGGAGCTGCAGCAGCAGGGTTGGCCCAGGTGGGCGACAGGATTTGGCGCTGGCGAGGCCAGGGCAGGGCTGGCCCCGCGTGTCCCCGGCAGCCGCAGAGTCCCCTCAGCCCTGTGGCGAGTCCTTGCGTGGCAGGAGGCAGGGGAGAGGCTCTCCAGCGCGTTCCCGTTCCCTGGAGCAGCAGGATGGAGCACTGGGTGGGGCCTCTGGCTCTTTTTTGGATGCGCTGGATTAAAGCCCTGCTGGAAGGAGCTCGTTCCCTCAGCACCACCTTCCCCGAATCCCGAGGCTACGATTCCCTGTGTTTCCTTCCCCCCCAGGTGCCCGGTGCGGAGGATCAGACAGCCCTGTCCCTGGAGGAGTGCCTTAGGCTGCTGGAGGCCACCTTCCCTTTCGGGGAGAACTCGGAGGTGAGCGGATGGGGCGGATCCAGGGGCTCTCCCTGCCTCACCCACCGGGATTTCGGTGCCTCCCGCATCTTTCCCGCAGCGAACCGGGTTTGGCCGCTCAGGAGGCTCCTTGAAACCACCCAAGGAGGGGGTGGGCCACCATTAATTAAAGCCTCCTGGCTTTGCTCCTCGTTAGTCCGTGGCAAGGCAGGGAGGAGCAGTCCGGCCGTGGCCGGGAGCAGCGGGAAGGGCGCTGGGCTGGGGGGTGGCTGCAGTGCCGAGGCTCCAGCCCTGACTCCCCTCACGTGCTCAGTTCCCAGCTGCGGATGTCTCCGCCCTGAGCGAAGCCGTCCCCGGGCAGAGCCGGGCCCCGGGCGGCCCCCCCACCCTGCTGTCCCCCCTCCTGGCCGAGAACGAGTCGCCCTTCGACCTGGAGCAGCAGTGGCAGGACCTCATGTCCATCATGGAGATGCAGGTGAGCCCCGGGAGAGGGACGGGAAGGGCTTTGTCCCCCCAGGTGCTCCATGAGTTTGGGTGTGGTGATGCCGTGGTGGCCCTGTGGCCCATCTGCTGCAGCCGGATGGGGGGAGCTCCTTCCAGCCTGGAACGTCGTCCTGTCCTTCACCGCGCTGTCCCCGCGTCTCTTCCAGGCCATGGAAGTGAACTCCACGACGGGCGAGAGCCTGTTCGGCGGCACCGGCGGAGACCTCCTGGCGTCCAACTACAGCCTGGCCCCCGGCACCCCCATCAACCAGAACGTGAGCCTGCATCAGGCCTCGCTGGGCAGCTGCTCCCAGGACTTCTCCCTCTTCAGCTCCGAGATCGAGAGCCCCTCCATGGCGGGCGGCTCGGCCCTGCTGCAGCTGACGCCGGACAACTCCACCGGCCTCAACAGCACCTTCGGCTCCACCAACCTGAGCGGGATCTTCTTCCCGCCCCAGATGAACAGCACGGGCAACGAGACGGCCGGGCCCGAGCTGCCCGACCCGCTGGGAGGGCTCCTGGACGAGGCCATGCTGGATGAGATCAGCCTCATGGACCTGGCCATCGAGGAGGGCTTCAACCCCGTGCAGGCCTCGCAGCTGGAAGAGGAGTTCGACTCCGACTCAGGTCTTTCCCTGGATTCTGGCCACAGCCCAGCTTCTCTGAGCAGCTCGGAAGCCTCGTCCTCTTCATCCTCTTCCTCCTCGTCCTCGTCCTCCTCCTCGTTTTCCGAGGAAGGGGCCGTGGGCTACAGCTCCGACTCGGAGAACGTGGACTTCGAGGAAGCGGAAGGGGCGGTGGGATACCAGCCAGAGTACAGCAAGTTCTGCCGCATGAGCTACCAGGACCCGGCCCAGCTCCATTACCTGCCTTACCTGGAGCACGTTGGCCACAACCACACCTACAACATGGCCCCGGGGGCCCTGGATCCCGAGGAGCCCAAGCTGCCCGGCGGCGGCGGCGGCGGCAAGAAGAGCGGCGGCGCCAAGGAGAAACCGTCCGAGTTCCTGGACAAGCAGATGAGCAGGGACGAGCACCGAGCCCGGGCCATGAAGATCCCCTTCACCAACGACAAGATCATCAACCTGCCCGTGGAAGAGTTCAACGAGCTCCTGTCCAAGTACCAGCTCAGCGAGGCCCAGCTCAGCCTCATCCGCGACATCCGCCGGCGCGGCAAGAACAAGATGGCGGCGCAGAACTGCCGCAAGAGGAAGCTGGACACCATCCTCAACCTGGAACGGGACGTGGAGGACCTGCAGCGCGACAAGTCCAAACTGCTCAGGGAGAAGGTGGAGTTCCTCAAGTCCATCCGGCAGATGAAGCAGAAGGTGCAGAGCCTGTACCAGGAGGTGTTCGGGCGGCTGCGGGACGAGCAGGGGCGGCCCTACTCGCCCAGCCAGTACGCGCTGCAGTACGGCAGCGACGGCTCGGTCCTGCTCATCCCCCGCGGCCCCGCCGAGCCCCAGCCCCGGCGCCAGGACCGCAAGCAGAAGGACCGCAGGAAGTGAGGGCATGAGGGGAGAGAAGCAGGAGCGGGGACGCTTCGCCACGAGGGGAGAGAGAGAGAGAACTGGAGAAGGGCTGAGCCTGGAAGTAACTTTTAGAGGAACTTTCATGCCTTCTTATCCGATATATCTTCTCAACCACGCAACGGGGGGGAACTGGCGCTGCCGGACGCTGCGGGAGCCGCGGGGGGGCCGAGGTTTTTTGTGGGGGTTCGGAGGGACGAGAGGAGGAGGAGGAGCCCCCCCCCCTGCGCTGCCCAGCCCGGAGCCTCCCACAACCCGGGATCCTTGGAGCGCAGGGACGAGCTGGCAAACGCTGCTGGGGAGGTTGGCAGAGGTGGAAAAAACAAAAAAAAAAAAACAAACTACTGTTAGGAACTGGCTTTAAGTAAGAAAAGAAATTTAAGCGGATGAACTTAAAAAAAAAACAAAACACAAAACAAGTTATAGGAGAGACGTTTTTCTGAACTTCCAAAGTTCTGTGATTTCAGGTAGTTGGATTTTTGGTTTTTTTCTTTTTTGGTTTTTTTTCTTCCTCCTTTTTTTTTTTTTTTTTTTTTTTTTTAATCCTTTCCTTTTTTCCTGAACCCGTTTTTACCATCGGTGTGTGTGATTCAATCCGACTCAATTCCAGATTAACCGACATCCCTTCCCTAGACCAGACCAGTGCACACGTGGAAACACAAAAAAGGGGTGTGAATTCCGTTAACCCTTTCCAGCCTGAGGGAGCTCAGAGCAGGGAGGGGGGGGAAACACTCGTTCCCAGGGTGGGAGAACCAGCCTGGCAGGAAAGTTGTGATGCCTCGGGAATGGGAGAGAAGAGGGACTGGAGAGGGTTAAGGGATCCAGCAGGATCCGTGTCCCCAGCACCCTCGGAGCACGCAGAGCCTGCATGCCAACCCTGGCTTCTCCCACTGACTGCCTGGGGAGGAATCTGGGGGGGCCTCCAGGGCCCCCAACAGCACAAGGGGAGCGGTGAAACCCCGATCCCAATCCCAGCCCAGGCCGTGGGTTGTCACTTAGAGCCTTAGACAGCTGTAGGTCCCTGTCCCGTAACCGCGCTTGGGTTTTTCTGGGGCTTCAGCCCCCCCCCCCCTTTTTTGTTTTCCTCCCCTTTAGGGTCTAGAAGTGCTTGTGTTGAGTAAAAAAAAAAAAAAAAAAAACAAAAAGAAAACAAAAAGGGAGAAGCCCAAACGTTCAAAGCTGCTCAGTGTTCTCTTTGCCATGAAGATTCCGTGTAACCGTGTGATCACATTATAGGATTCTCTTCTGTCCCAAGGTGTTGGTCTGACTTCCTTTGTTTTCAGGAGGGGGGTGGGGGTAGTGCCTTGATCACTGTCGGTCTCTGCAGGGAGACCATCCTAGAAGCTGTATTTCCATATAGCACAGCTGGGAGTGTTCGGACTTTACCAGCAACAGAAACAAAACAAACAAACGAAACAAACAAAACAACAACAAAAAAAAATGCTTAAAAAAAGTAAAAAAAAAAAATAAAAAAAATGGCTTTTCCGAGCCAGTCCTGTGCACGGGATCCAGGGGAGAGGGAGGACTCGGGTGGTCACTCAAGGGAAGGACACCTGGAGAGGCAGGAGGGAGGCCTGGAGCAGCTGCCCGCTGGGCCACGTGTGCCCGAGGGCACTTTCTCCAGGTTTTTGGGAGAAGCTGTTGGATCTGGGAGTGCACTGAGGGGTGGTCGAGACCCCGGTGGGCTCGTCCATCCCCGATTCCCGGGATCCTGACGCGCGAGACGAAGCACAAAGTGGTGGAGCTGTGGGTGTGGGGAGGTTGGAAGGGAGGCCCTGTGCGTATGTTTTAAATTATTTTTCCTCTTAGAAAACTTTTTTCTTTGAATGGATCTGTGAACCTGTCAGGGAAAGAAGAGAGATTGTGTGAGCACAGGACAAAAATAAAAACGGCTTATTCACTGTACCACCCTCGGCTCCAGGGGTTTTTATTGGATATTTGGATGATTAAACATGGCAGGGAAACCAAGCAGGGACCTTCTTCCCCCCCAACAGCAGCTCCTGGCTCGGGGCTGGGAGCAGCTCCAGTTCCAGCAGTGGGTTGGGAGGAGGGAGTCGCTGTTGTCCTGCAGGGGATGGATGGAAAGAGAAGGAAAAGGAAAAGCTCCTCCTCTGCCTCAGCTGCTTCCTTCCTTCCTTCCATCCTTCCTTCCTTCCTTCACAGCAGGGTCTTCCCAGAGAAATCCAAGGAAAAGCATGCTCCTGGTCAAACCTGCAGGTCCCTGAGGCCGAGTCCAATCCCTCTCCTTGGAATCTGGACTCCCAGGACAAAGTGTCCTGTCCTCCCGTTGGCCTTTGCAGCTCCTGGGGCTGTTCCACACATCCCACCTTCCCTGCAGCTCTTGGAGACTGAGCCGAAGTGTATCCGATCCTGAGGGTGTTTCTATCCCAGCTCCTGCCCTATCCCTCTCCCTGTGGGATAATAAATCCTGGCCAGGAGCGAGGACACCAAACCTTCCATCTCTGGAATGTTTCCAACTCCTCAATCCTGCAGTGGAGCCCCTGGAGGGGCATTTTTGGGTGGTGCTGGGGGGGTCCCTCCAGGAGACCCCACACAAGCCAGGGATGGAAAGCTGCTCCTGGGAATTGCTGGTGTGGAATTGGCATTTTGGATGCCATCCTGGTGCCTCCACACCCCGTCATCTCCACGTATTTTGTCCTTGCAGATCCCTTTCTCCAGGGGTTTTTGTCCCCACGGCCTCCCACGCCCAGAAGATCCGGCCAAAATCACACTTCCAGCCCCACTCTGCTCCCCAACAGCCTCCAACGGGTGTTCCCGTGGGCCAGATGCCCTTTTCCTGCAGATCAAACCTCTCCCTGCAGGACTGGAAGGATCCATCTCCTCCTGGTGCTGGTGCCAAGGGGGATGAGGAGCATTAAATCCACGCTCTGAGGTGCTTCCCCTCCCTCTTCTTGGGCTCCAGGGGATTTATTCCAGACATTCCTTCAGGGGTTGGGTTAGGACACAACCCCAGCTGGCAGAGAAGCCCTCAGGGATTCCCCCACCCCTGTGATGGTGCGAGGAGGTCTCAGCCCTTCCGAGGGGGAGCAGAGGAGGGACAGGGGGGTCTGGGGAGGATCCACTGCTTGTTCCCAGGCCCTGCCCCTGTGCTCACCCGGGTCATTCCTGGTGCACAAACAGCCCAGCGAATCCATGGGGAGGCTCTGAAGGGTGTCCCAGCCCTCCCAGGCTGGCAGAGCCTGCTCTGGCTCCCTGCCTGTGCCCAGCCCAGCGTGGGGAGCTCAGCCAGTCCCTCCCCTGGGCCCCCTGCCAGCCCACACTCAGCCCTTTGATTCCCAAGCAGGAATCGTTGGGGCTTCCAGCAGGGCCTGGGAGCTCTGATCCTGCTCAGAGCCCTGGCCCAGCCCTCGGATCCAGGGCCAGCTGCTCCTGAGCCCCCAGCCCGGGCTCTGTGGGGACACAGAGGGGCTCCCCTGCCCTTCCCTGCCCTTCCCTGCCCTTCCCTGCCCTGCTCCAGCTCCGACCTGGAGCACTGATCCTGGGGAGAACCCCTGTGGATCTCCCCCGGTCACGAGGGGATGTTTTCCTGGGCCTTGGTTTCTCAGGAGGGGCCACAGCAGGTCCCCAAAATCCTGCAGCTCCCAGCAGAACCCTCAGAGCCCTCAGAGCCCCCCTCCCAGCCCCAGGATGGAGCAACCGGCAGATTCCAGCGACCTGGATCGATCTCCCAGAGCTCCCCTGGGACCTGCAGCCTCTGATGCTCAATTAAGTGGACATTACCCTGGCCCTCTCTGGTGATTAATCCAGGTTTAATTGCTGCTGCTGCTGCTGGGCCAGGGCAGCATCTCCTTGTCCTGCCAGGTACAGGCTGTGCTGGCACAAATAACCTGGATTTCAACTGGCTCCCTCAGGAGTTCTGCAGCCCCTGTTCCACCCAAAACCTTCCTGCTCCATCCTGCACCCCTGGAAACACCAGAACCTCTGAGTCAGGAACCATCAGCCTCCCTCAGGAACCACCAGAACCCGGGACTGACTCTGCTCTTCACGCCCAGGAGCTCAGGGCCTCCAGCACATCCACACCAGGGATGGAAGGAGCCAAATCACCTCCTGCCAAACCAGAACCACTGCCAGAGCCCTAAAAACCCACCAAAACCACCAGGTCTGCTCCAGGTGTGGGTGAGAACGGAATTAAAGGCCACTTACCCACCTCTGGAGCCGGATCCTGGCCGGGAACACCCTCCAGCAGCATCTTCCTACACCAAAGCACGTCCCAAACCACAGCTACTCCTCCTGTCTCCACGGCTCAGGGCTCTGCCTAAACCTCTCTCCTCCAGGTGGAAGCCAAAAAAAATCAGGACCAGCCGCTCCAGGACCTGCTGCCACCTCTTCCAAAGCTCCAGGGGAGCCACCAGCTCTCCTGGAATCCGAGCTAACCCGGCTCAGGGAGCACCTTCCTGCTCTACCCCATCACGCCCAAAGAGAGGATGGAGGAAAGAGCCGAGGGTAGAGAAGATAAAAACAAACAAACAAAGAAAATAAATAAATTAAAAAGGAAAAAAAATAATAATCAGGATTATAAATCTAAAATTTTATTGAGACAAAAAAACTGACAGAGCTCGGTATGAAGTTAAAATCCAAACACGTACTTTACATTTAAACGACGTTTTCACAGAAACCTAAAAGCACACGAAATCTTTTTTAAAAAAAGGTTTGTACAATGCAGGTCTAAAGAGAGAGATACCGCCCCAAGGAGGAGGTGCCAGGACTCTGGTGGGGCTCAGGACTCCCCCCCCCCCCAAAAAAAAATTAAATAAGTTTCAGTATTTGTAATAAATCTGAGGGTTGGGTGTTTTTTTTTTTTAAATTGAAGGAAAAAAAAAAAAATCAAACCCTTCCAAAGGTTTCGGGGCTCTGGCACCGACCTCCCCCCAAAAACCACCTCTTTGGGGGTAAGATGGGATTGAGGGGGGTTGGTTTGGTTTGTTTTTTTTCCTTGTGCTGCTGTTGGGTTTTTCCCTCTCCCTCCCCCAGCTCCCTGTGCTGCTTGGGCTGGACACAACAAATCACTGGGACAAAAAGAATGAGAGTGCTCAGAAGTTCTCTTTCCCCTCCCTCCCCAACCCCATATAATTTTGGTTTTTTGTTGGTTTTTTTTTTTGAGAAATAGCACCTTAGAACGGAAAGAAGGGTAGAAAAGGCTTGAAAAGGGTTAAGATCCATCCCCCTCCCTCCCACCCCCCCCATACAATGCATGTGTCAGGAACTGGCAGTTCTGCTGCAGGACAATACAGAATCACAAGTTGGCATTTTCACAAGTCTCCCCCCCCCCCCCCCCCCCCCCCCCCC
>NW_020885059.1:390061-391333 GCF_003945725.1 Corapipo altera | reverse complement strand
CCCCCCCCCCCCCCCCCCAAACCCTTAAAAATCGCTCGCAGGGTTTTGAGGATTCTCAGCTCTGGAGATTTGGACATTCACAGTTTCAGTCTCGTGTCTCTGTCCCTGTCTCCCCAGTTCTGTCAGCAACACTGGGCTTTTTATTTTTTTTATTTGCTCCCCCTTCCCCTTTTTTTTCTTTTTTTTAAAATTTTAATTTTTTTTCTTTTTTTTAATTCACGTTGTTAAAAAAAAAAAAAACACAACAAAACAAAACCCCAAACAAACAAACAAACAAACAACACAAAGAGAAGATCTGGAAACGATCTGGAACGTTGTCACCAGACCTCACATCTCCCTCCCCAGTGAACGAGACTGATTTCCCCACGTCCCTCCCCCCCCCCCCTCCCAAAAAAAAAAAAACCTTTACACCTGTAAATAGCAAAAGAAAACAAAAAGGAAAAAAAAAAAAAAAAGGAGAAAACAAAACAAAATAAAATAAAAGAGAGAGAGACCTACACACATGCTACGCCTTAAAAATGCAGAGTTAACACTAGTGGGAAGAAGGCCGTGGGTTGCTGAGATGGTCTTTGAAGATGAAGCAGTATCCATCTGCACCCCCTGCATCCCCAGCCCACCCATCCCAGTGAGAGTCCTTCATGGAAAAGGGGCTTTGCTTCCACTCCCCACGAGCTGCTGGGAAACAACAACCCCTCCCACGCACCCCCCCCCCCCCCCAAAAACCCCCTCCCCCCCCCCCCCCCACCCCCCCCCCTCCCCCCCCCCCCCCCCCCTCCTGGTTTTTCCCTCCCCCTCCGAATTGAGCCGGGCTGGTTGGAATCTGGACACAGCAGGAAAGCTGCACGAAGCGCTGGAGCAGCTGCAGGGGCACAGAAACCATACTGGTCTCTTCAAAGGGCACCTTCTCCGGCCGTCTCCACGTCCCACCCGAGCAGAGCCGCCTCCAATCCCCTCCTGCTCACACCCACAGGCCACATCTCTCCACCAAGGGCCGCCCAGAGCGGGGAGAGAGGGCTTTAGTTCTTGTCCTCCTTCTTGTCGTCGTCCTCGGAGGGGTAGGAGTGCCATGTCAACCTCTCCTCGTAGAACGAGATCACCACCTGCGGGCAGTTGATGTTGGCCTCCTTGGCGGGCACCAGGTCGGCCTCGTCGGAGTTCTTCCTACAGGGGAGCAGAGAGGGGAGTCAGGGAGGTGTGGGAGGGATGGGGAGGTGTGGGAGGGAGAGGGAAGTCAGGGAGGTGTGGGAGGGAGGGACAGGGAAGTCAGAAGAT
>NW_020885059.1:389471-390051 GCF_003945725.1 Corapipo altera | reverse complement strand
GGAGGGAGGGGGAAATCAGGGAGGGAGAAGGAAGTCAGGGAGGGAGGGGGAAGGACAGGGAAGTCAGGGAGGTGTGGGAGGGAAGGGAAGCCCGGAGGGAAATCCAGAATCCAGGGAAATGGGATCCCTGGAGCCCCAGTGAGCCCTCCCCGGGTGGTTCTGGAGCAGGAGGAGCAGCAGGAAAAGCTCCGGGGTGAGTCCAGCTCAGGGATCAGAGCTGTGGCCCTGCCCCCAAACTCTCTGTCCTCCCACACCTCCACTGGCCTGGCTCCTCCCGTGTCACCAGAGCCCAGGGGACACTGTCCTGGCTCTGGGAGTCATGGAATCACTGAGGTTGGAAGATCTCCCAGACCGAGTCCCCTCTGTGCCCGATGCCCACCCTGTCACTGAGTGCCACATCCAGCCCTTCCCTGGGCACCTCCAGGGGTGGGGACTCCAAACCACCCTGGGCAGCTCCTTCCAGTGCTTTCCATGGAGAAATTCCTCCTGCTGTCCAACCTGACCCTCCCCTGGCACAGCTGGAGGCCGTTCCCTCTCCTCTTGTCTCTTGTTCCCTGGGAGCAGAGCCCGACCCCCCCCC
>NW_020885059.1:388780-389371 GCF_003945725.1 Corapipo altera | reverse complement strand
CTCCTGCTGCTCCAGCCCCTTCCCAGCTCCATTCCCTTCCCTGCACATGTTCCAGTCCCTCCATGTCCTCATCCTGAGGGGTCCAGACCAGGACACGGCCCTTGAGTGCCCACAGGGGGACAATCCCTTCCCTGCTCCTGCTGCCACACCATCCCTGCTCCAAGCCCGGTGCCAGTGGCCTTCCTGCCCACCTGGGCACACATCCAGCTGCCAACAACAGCACCCTCAGGGCCTTCCCAGCTTTCCAGCCACAATCCCAGAGCATCCACAGGGACCCGACACTTGGCCTCGCTGCCCCTCGTTCCATCCCCTCCTCGGGGCAGCAGGGCCTCCCCAGGCCACCCTCCTGCCCCTCCCTGGCACAGAGTGAGTGACAAAGTGACAGTCCCCAAGGCACACTCACCACTTCATGAGGAACATCAGCTCCCCGCTGGAATCCGTGGCGCCGATGATCCGCTCGGGCTCGAAGCCTCGGGCGAAACCTCGCGGCTTCTCCGACTGGAAAAGAGACAAATTCCCACTTGGAGCGTGCCCAGGGTGACACCCACGGCCCTCTCCTGGCCCCCAGGGTGACACAGCCCTGGTCTAGTC
>NW_020885059.1:386875-388770 GCF_003945725.1 Corapipo altera | reverse complement strand
CTGGCCCCCAGGGTGACACAGCCCTGCTCTGGTCCCCAAGGTGACAGAGCCCTGCTCTAGTCACCAGGGTGACACTCCCAGCCCTGTTCTGGCCCCCAGGGTGACACCCATGGCCCTATTCTGGTCCCCAGGGTGACACAGCCCTGGTCTGGTCCCCAGAGTGACACCTCCAGCCCTGCTCTGGCCCCCCGAGTGACACCCATGGCCCTATTCTGGTCCCCAAGGTGACACAGCCCTGCTCTGGTCCCCAAGGTGACACCCCCAGCCCTGCTCTGGTCCCCCAGGACACGCTGGGGGCTGCCCAGGAAGGCTCAGCCTGCAATTCCAGGGCCAGAAAGATGCTCCAAGCGCTGGAGAACCCCTGGAGCGGGGCTGGGAGAGCTGGGGGGGTTCACCTGGAGAAGGGAAAGTTCCAGGGAGAGCTGAGAGCCCCTTGCAGGGCCTCAAGGGGCTCCAGGAGAGCTGGAGAGGGACTGGGGACAAGGGATGGAGGGACAGGACGTGGGGAATGGCTTCCCACTGCCAGAGGGCAGGGATGGATGGGATAGTGGGAAGGAATTCTTCCCTGGGAGGGTGGGGAGGGGCTGGGATGGAATTCTCAGAGAAACTGTGGCTGCCCCATCCCTGGAAGTGTCCAAGGTCAGGTTGGAGCCACCTGGGACAGTGGAAGGTGTCCCTGCCCATGGCAGGGGGTGGCACTGGATGGGCTTTAAGGTCCCTTCCCACCCAAACCATCCCATGATCCCATGCCCGAGGCCTGTGGGACCCGGGAATCTCCCCCTCAGGTGCCCCTCTGGAATGCTCAGCTGATGCTGCAGGAGAAGGACCTGACTCCCAAGGCCCAGCTGCTCAAAGCCCTGTGCCTGCCAAGATCCAGCAGCTCCTGGGATGGGAACCAGGCTGCAGAGCCTCTCCGTGCCCGTTTTCCCAAGCAGGAAGCTCCGTGCTCCACCTCATCCCCCTTTTCCAGAGGCAACTCCTGCCCCTGGGAGTCCCAAACCCTTCTGGGGTTCTTCAGGAGAAGCTGGGGGGGGCTGGATTCACCCTTTTTGCCTCTGGATTCACTGAGCTGAGACAGCAGCTCGTGCCTCCTTCCCGAGGCTCCAGCTTTCCAAAGCTGCCTTCCTTCGGGAATCAAAGCCCCCATTCCTTGGGAAAACCAGCTTGGAGCGACTGTTCCAGGGATCAGCTGCTGTGCCAGGGGCAGGGGGGTGAGCCCAGCACCCCCACCCTGCCTCACCTCCTCCTTCTTCTTCTTTGGTTTGCTCTCCTCCCCCTTGTCCTCCGTGTCCGACTCCGCTTTGCGTTTGCTGCCCTCGGATTTCTCGCTCTCGTGGGCGGTTTTCTGGGATTGCAGGAATTCTGCGATGAGGTCCGGGCAGTCCAGGTTCTCCTCGGGCTCCCAGGTGTTGTCCTCGCTGCAAAGCAAACACGGCAGCTCAGTTCTGCAGCTCCCTGCAGCTTTTTCCAGGCCGAGAAAATCCCGGGATTTCGGCCGAGGAGCAGCAGGTCGGTCTGATCCCGGCGGGAATGTTGGAGGGCAGGGCAGGGATTCCCCTGGAGAGAACTGTAGGTCATTCCTCTGGCTGCTTGTCCCTCTCTGGGAAGGGGAAGACCCCCCCCAGGGCCTGTTTGCAGGGTAGAATTGGGATTTTCCTACCCCAAGCCGTGAGTTTGGGGCGTTTGGCACAGCGGGATTTTCCCATCTGGAATTTGGGGTGTTTAACACAGTGGGATTTTCCCACCCAGGCTGTGATTGGAATTTGGGGTGTTTGGCACACTGGGATTTTCCCATCCTGCCCTCCTGGAATTTGAGGTGTTTGGCACAGTGGGATTTTCCCATCCTGCCCTCCTGGAATTTGGGTTGTTTGGCACACTGGGATTTTCCCATCCTC
>NW_020885059.1:383178-386865 GCF_003945725.1 Corapipo altera | reverse complement strand
CCCATCCTCCTGGAATTTGGGTTGTTTGGCACACTGGGATTTTCCCACCCTTCCCTCCTGGAATTTAGGGTGTTTGGCACACCGGGATTTTCCCTGTTTTCCCTGTTTGCTCCATTCTCCACCCCAGGAGAGCCCCAGGGACACTGATCCTGCCTGGAATCTTTGGGATCCAAAGGCACAGGAGATGCTGGCACACCCCTGGCCCCCAGAGCAGCCGGCTGGAGCCACTTACTCGGAGAATCCTTTCCACTTGAGCAGATATTCCACCTTTCCCTTCACCACCCGCCGATCCAGGACCTTCTCCACCACATATTCCTCCTCTTCTTCCTCTAGGACCTCTTCCACTTTCTTCTTGTTCTGTTTTTTTCCCATTGTGCTGGCCAGCTTTTCAGCTTTCGGGCGACGCTGCTGCGAGGGGAGGGAGCCAAGGTCAGCCCTGCCTGTGCCACCCGGGAATTCTCCGGGATGCACAGGGGCAGGGAACGCTGCCTGGGAGAGAACAGGCAGGGAGAACACAGAGGGATGGGTCAGGATGGTGCTGCCAGGCCAACAGGAATCAAAATCCCGGGATTTTGACGCAAAGCTTTGGGGTTTTTTTGCCTCTCCAGCTCCTCGTTCCAGCAATTCCATGAACGCTTTTCCCATGGGATCTGTTCCACACCTTGCTCCTCCTTAACCTGCTCCCTTCCCTTCCCTCACCCCACACAGCCTAAAGGGTTGAACTGAGTGGGTTTTATATTAACTGGAAATTAATAAATCCTTAATCCAGGTCAAATCCAAGTCCCAGCCCCTGATCCCAACCTCCCCACGCTCCTTCCTTTCCTGGATCCGTGGATGGGCACTCTGGGATATTTATCCAACTCATCACCCCACAGCACGGGGGGGTTTATTTCCCCTCCTTATCTTTCAGAACTGTTCAATCCAAAAATCCCTGGATATCCATCCAGGGCTGGCTGGGAAGGGAGAACTCTGGATTCAGAGCCGGATGCCACCCACAGGGAAGCGGGTCCAGGTGGCCCTGGATGGGCTTTAAGGTCCTTTCCAACCCAAACCATTCCATGATCCCAAGATTCCATGACTCCAGGATTCCATCCAGTCCCCCAGGATGAAGATTTTTTTTCGCTTTATTCAATGAAGGAAAACAAAAAACCAACCCCAACCACCTGGAACGATCCCACCAAAACTGAGCCAGAGCCTGAGAGGCTTTTCCTTCAATTCCCAGGTGGAAATACTCCCACCAGCACCTCCAATCCCATTCCAGAGGGAAGCAAACCTGGAGCAGCGAGGCTCCTGGAGGTCTGGAGCCTGGGAAGAGGAGGAGGAGGAGGAGGAGGAGGCAGGGCTGGCACAGCCACAGCCGGGTGTGCAGCACAACAATGGAAAAGCCTCCGGCATCTAATCCCAGCCCAGGAGCAGCAGGAAGCCCCAGGATCATGTTTCACTCTGGAATTCCTGTGTTTCACTCTGGAATTCCTCAGCCAGTTCCTTCCTCTCCCCTCCATCCTCCTCCTCTGGCACCACATGGCTGCTGGAGAAGCTGCTGGAGAAGGGGCTCAGAGCCCAGCACGCCAGGGAAGAGGAGATTCCAAGGTGATTCCCAACAAGGCTCCGAAGAAAAACTCCGGGAGCGCCCGGAGGGGCGAGATCCCGGGATTGCTGCTCTCAGCAAAGGAATTCTCCTCAGCTGCAGCCAGAAGGGCTCCAGGGAAAGCTCTGTGGGCACTGCCTGGAGATGGAGTTGCTGCTCAGGCACCTGAGGGGGCTCAGTTGGATCCAGGGAGGATTCCAGAGGCAGCAGCTGGATCCAAGACTAATGGGAGAGCCAAGGGGAGCTCGGGGAGGAGCTGCTGAAATTCCAGGGAAACAGAGAAGGAGCAACACCCCGGATCCATCATTTTCTGGAGCAGCTGGGCAGGGAAGATGCAAATCCGAGGTTGGGAGCACTTTGGGAAGGAGCTTCCCCAAAAAGGGCTGCGGGAACCTCCCCAAACCTCCCGGATATTTGGGGTTTGTCCCTTCCAGCTCCCTGGGCATCCAATCCAATCCTGGCTGCAGATCCAGGAGGATGAGGCCACATTCCCAGAGCCAGCAGGGAGCAGAGCTCCTGCACAGGCCTCTCCCTGCACTGCAGGAAAAAGGGAGAGAGGAGCTCCAAAGCCTCCCTGGATTTATCCCCGGAGCATCCAAGCTGCTCCACACCGGGAATAATCCCATGGAATCCTCGGCCACCAACACCCAAACCCTGCAATTCTGGGTGTTGAAACAATGCCTGATCCCTCCCTGGATATTTGGGAAGGCAGCACAGGGGGAATCCCTCCCTCCTCTCCAGGGATTCCAAACACACCTCTCGCTCCCACTGGGATGGAAAACGGAGCTGCTTCATCTGGGGGCATTTTTGGGAAGCACAGATGTTCCTATTCCCTTTATCCGAACAGCCCCGTGGCTGCCCCATCCCTGGAAGTTTTCCAAGGAAGTTTTGGAGCAAACCTGGGCTAAGGGAAGGTGTCCCTGCCCACGGCAGGGGTTGGAAGTGGATGAGATTTAAGGTCCCTTCCGACACAAAGCATTCCATGATTCCATAGAATTTGGGGCTCTCCTGCCTGAGAGATCAGTGGGATGTTCCCTAAAATTCAGGCTCAATTTTTTTACACTTCACAAATGAAAAAAAACCCCAAAAATACGATTTCAGGACGAATTTGGGACGAGTCAAGGCCAAATCTTTCCGTTTTCCTTTGCTGCTCTATCCCTAAGGATGGAGGTAAAGTTGGAATCTTTTGTGAAAAGGAAAGTGGAAGAGAGGGAAAAAAATAACTCCAGCTGGGAGGAAAAGGATCCAGGGAACACCTAAACCACTGGAAAAGAATTAAAATTCAGGGAAAAGGCTGGGAATGAGGAGACCCAGGAGAAAAAAAGCGGATTTTGGGAGCAGGAGGAAGAGCCAGAGGTTTAATCCAGATCCATTGGCTGCATCCCGAAGGATTAACGGTTCAGCTGAGCTTTAAGGAGTTCTAAACTTCCAACATTTCCTCCTCCTGCCTCCCTCCAGCTTGGCTGGGATCACTCATCCCTCTAAAGAGTCCTGAGCACGCCAAGTTTATCCCACACATCCCAGGGAAAAGGCAGCAGGAACCTGCCTTTGGAAGTGGGAATGCTGAGGCTTCCACTCTGCAAACAGGCAGGAAACATTCCTGGGAATTCGGGGGGAGAGGCTCCAGGCTGGGAGCAAAGGGAAAGCCACAACCTCCAGGCTCAGCCACATCATTCCCAGTTAAATTCCCAATCCACGAGGGAAGGGACCTCTGGATTTAAGAGCTGCAATGGGAGGGATGGGAATTCCCTAATTCCCTGCTGGAAAGGGAGAAAGGGAGGGAAGAAATCCTGCAGTTCTGTTGTGTGACAGCAGGGACAACTCCTGAACTGCTCCAGAGCAGAGAAATCATGGAATCCCAGCAGGAATTCCAGGTGTGTTCTCCCAAAACACTGCCCTGAGTCCTGCAGGGATCCCTGGAACGTTCCCAGCTTCCCACAAACAACCCCAGGCCTTGCACAGCCCATCCCAGCCTCATCCCAAGGGATTCAGGGGCTGCACCCGGGGGCATTCCTGGTCCTCCCAGCCCATTCCCGGGTTCTTTTGGCTTTTCCCTGTTTCTCATCCTTTCCAATACCAGGATCCCAAGCACGGAGAGG
>NW_020885059.1:372754-378178 GCF_003945725.1 Corapipo altera | reverse complement strand
CCCCGCAACCCCCAGCTGAGGAACCGGGGCTGGCGTTGGGCCTCGCCCCCATCCGCGGCCTCTCGAGGCCCGGCCCGGCTCGTCCCCGCTGATTCCCCTTCCCCCGGGGGGGGTCCAAATTTTGGGATACCTGCGGGGATGGGGGAGGCTTTTCCTCCCCTGGAAGTGAAAACAGCCTCTAAAAAAAAAAAATCCCCCTTTCCCCCCCAGTGTTTTGCAGGGGGCTGCTTTACAGACCTGTTTTACAGGTGCCCGGGCATGGCAGGAATAAATGGGATTAATCCCGATTTTTCCCCTGCTGTGTGAGGGTTTTCCCTGAACTCGGAGATGTCCGTGGTTGAGAGGGAGCCCTTTCCTTCCCTGGCAGGGAAAACAGCCTCCAAAAATCACTCCCAGTGACAAGGAAAAGCAGGAATTAACAGGATTCATTCCCGGTTTTCCTGCTGTGGAGCCTCTCCATGAGGCTCTTCCCTGAACTCTTGAGATGCCGGAATGGCTGGGACATCCCTGCCAGCGACAGGGGGTCTGAATTTTGGGACACCAAGCTGACAAGGAGTCCTTTCCTTCCCTGGAAGGGAAAACAGCCTGGAAAAAAAAAAAAATCACCCCCAGCGTTTTCCAGGTGGCTGTGTCCAAATGGGACAAGGAAAAGCAGGGATAAGTGGGATTAAGCCCTATTTTTCTTCCTGTATGATGCTTTTCCCCTGGATTCTGAGATGCTGGAATGGCTGGGACGTCCCTGCCAGGGCCAGGAGGGTCCAAATTTTGGGATACCTGTTGGGATGAGGGAATATTTTCCTCCTCAGATGGGAAAACAGGGCTAGAAAGAAATCACCCCCAGTGTTTTCCAGGTGGCTGTGTCCAAATGGGACAAGGAAAAGCGGGGAAAAAATAGGATTCATTCCCATTTTTCCTGCTGTGATGTTCCTCTACGAGGCTTTTCCCTGGATTCTGAGATGCTGGAATGGCTGGAACATCCCTGCCAGGGCCAGGAGGGTCCAAATTTTGGGATGCCAGGTTGTGAAAGGAGCCCTTTCCTTCTTCCAAAAAAAATCACTCCCGGTGTTTTATAGGTGGCTGTGTCCAAATGGGACAAAGAAAAGTGGGAATAAACAGGATTAATTCCCGGTTTTGCTGCCGTGGAGCCTCCCCGGGAGGGTTTTCCCAGAGTGGAGCCTCGGCCAGGCTGGATTTGGGAAGGGAATGGAGCTGGGAGCTGAACTCTGGTCTGAGCCGGTTGGGAAAGAGCATTCCCGCTGTTCCAGAGGGCGGGAAGGGCAGTTAGGGATGTGTCAGCCGGGTGGATAAGAGATAAGGAGGAACACTTTCCCTTGTCAGCACCGTGGGAGCGGGAGCCGGGGCCGGAGGGGGGCAAATTCCACCCGGGATTTGTGGCTCCTCCAGCCCAAATCCTGGGCAGGTGAGAGGCAGCAGGGAAAACTCGGAATTGGAGGGACATAAACCCAACCCAGGATAATCCCAGAGCTCCTTAAGCCGAGGCTTTCCCCAAAATCCCTGGAAGAGGATTTGCTGGAAGTGCTTAGGGCTGATCCCGAGCTGCTCCTCCAGGGGGGCTGGAAGTTGATCATTAGGATCAATTAACTCCCAATAAAGCCTCAATGAGATTAGGTGTTCCTGGGGATGAAAGGAGCTCCCTGGGCTCCCTGCTCCCAGTTTTCCTGCATGGAGCCACCTCCCTCAGGGCTCTCTGCTCTTGGGAGCACCTTGGGAAACGAAATTCCCGTTCCTGGCAACCCTCTGCTGTTCCACTGGGCAATTCCCGAGCCTCCCTCCTGCCTTTTGAAGCTGCTGGGGCAGAGCAGGAGCTCTAAAACCTTGGGATGATTCCACAGGGGTCATCCCAGCGTTTGTGGGGCCTGTGATCCCGTGGGATTTGGGAATGTGATGGTCCCAGCTGTGCTGCTGGACTGGTTCTGACTGGGCGCCCCGGGAAGTCTCGGAGCTCCCCCAGAACTGACTCCTGGCACATTTGGCTCCTTCCCTCCTCCTTCCTCTTCCCTAAGGAAGGATCAAGTGCTCCAGAACGTGGTTTGGGGGTGTTTTTTTTTTGGGGAGGTTCCTCCTCAGCTGGAAGCAGCAGGAGCTTGACCTGGCTCCAAGGGCAGCTCAGTTATCCCAGACATCCCGGATTCCCGTCCATCCCAAAACTCCTTAACCCTTCCCGTGCTCCCTGGGGGCGGTGGCACGGCTGGAATCCCACAGAATTCCAGCACCTGGGAACCGGTGGAGCGGGATTTTGGGAGCCTGGTTTGGGGCCCCAACCCCTCCCTTCACCACAGCTCCAAGGAACTCCGGCTCCAGCCGAGCTTCTCTTCCATGGGAGCCGGGAATAAAGGCCGGAATTCCCAGTGCTTGACAGCTCCCACGGCCTAAAAGGCAAAATTCCCGGAATGGGGAAGGGGTGAGGGCTGGCTCCTCAGGCAGCCGTGTCCCTCGGGAGTCGGGATGTGCCGGGTGAGATCCCAAAAACCTCCCTGCGGACGATCCCGCAGCCGGAGGTGAAACCGGGACACGGGACACGCTCGGGCTTCCAGCTCCCCCTGACGAGTGTTCCCGGCCTGGGTGTGCACAGGGGGTGTGTCTCCATAGGGATCTCACTGCCTGGATCGTGGATTGGTGGGATGGGGGGGGGTTATCCTGCTGCCCTGCCCCTATTCCAAGCCCTGGCGCCGCGTTCCTGCTGTTGGAGAACGGGAATTGCTGCAGGAGAATGGGATGATGGAGCAGGGTCCAGCAGGATCTCTGCTCTCTGGGATCAGTGACAGGACCCCAGGGAATGGCTGGAGCTCTGTCAGGGGGGATTCAGGCTGGATTTTGGGAAAGGTTCTTCCCCCCAGACACTGGAAGTCCCCCAGGATTGGGTCACGGCCCCAGGGCTGCCAGAGCCCAGGGAGTGTTTGGGCAACACCCTCAGGACAGGGTGGGATTTTGGGGTGTCCTTGGCAGGGCCAGGAGTTGGGCTGGATGATCCCTGTGTGTCCCAGCTCAGGATATTCCATAGTTCCAAGTGGAACATCCATGTCTGGAGTTAATTTGCTGGGATGGATGGAGGCAGGAGGAAAAACAGGTCCCCCTTGGGAAGGATTTGTGGTTTTCCCTGCTTGGACATCCCAGCTGAGCTCCTCCTCCAGCTCCCTGCTGCAGGAGAGGCCTCTGGGAGAAGGGAAGTGGGATAAAAGCAGGGAATTCTGCTCCCCAGCCAAACCAGCTCCCCTGGCTGTGGGTGCAGACCTGCCTGGGTGGGGACTGGGCTGGGTTTTCCCACCCTGGCTCCCTCCTGTGTTCCCACTCTGCAGGAGCAAACTGGGAGCTGGGCTCTTGGCGCTGGGCTCTTCCTGGAGTTCCTCCAGGGGAAAGGCTCTCCCAGAAAGCCCCATTCCTGCCCCAGGAGCAGGGATGTGCTGTGGGAGAGGAGCATGAGCAGCTCCTCGGGGTCACAGCCCATCAGGCTGGGCTCTGCCTCGCTCTGTGATCCAGGGATCCTGCTGTTCCCAAGGGCTGCAGGATCCCAGAGGAGCTCTGGGCAGGGGTGGCCCGAGGACAGAGGTGCTGCAGGTCCCAGCCCTGCTCACCCCACGCTCTCCAGCACATCCCACAGGGAGCCCACGTTGCCTCAGGAGCAGGTGCTGGATTCTGCCTTCCCTGTGGGCTCCTGGATTTGGAAGAATCCTCATTATTCCACGGATCAGGGAGTGTGGCTGGGACAGAGGTGGCTGGTGCTGGGGGGATGCAGAAGACCCCAATGTGCTGATCCTCCTAAATTCCTTTTTCTTTCCCCAGATGTTTCCCGCTGGGCTCTGGCTCCTCTAGGATGTTGGAGAACCGAGAGGAAGTAAGACCCTTCCTGATATGATAATTCCTGGCTGGAATTTGGCAGCACAGGGCGGTCTGGGCAAGCTGAAGGGTCCGTGGGGCAGAGCTGAGGGGCAGCTGGTGACAGGGCTGGGAATGTCTGGAGCTGCCTGTGGGAGCTGTCTGTGCTCTCCCTGGGACAGGGAAGCTGGAGGAGGTGGGATGGGGGTGGGATCCCTGTCCCTGGAATGTCAGGGGGCTGAGCAGGGACACCCCTCCTGCCCCCCAGGAACTGACCACGGTGCGAGTGCAGGACCCCCGAGTGCAGAACGAAGGCTCCTGGAATTCCTATGTGGATTACAAGATCTTCCTCCACGTGAGTTGGGGGCTGAGGGACAGGGGGTGGAGCTGCAGAGCCTGGGGCTCACCAGTGGGATCATCCAGCACCAGTGGGATCATCCAGAGTGGGATCATCCAGCACCCGTGGGATCATCCAGCACGTGGGGATGGAAGGAGCCCCCACGGGAGAACTCTCTGCCTTCTGTGGGTCTGAGACCCAGCATGGAGGGGATGGATCCCTGAGTCCCTCCTCTTCCTCCCTGCCCCTCAATCCCACGGAAAATTCCCATGGAACTGTTGGGTTTTTCTTCCCAGACCAACAGCAAGGCCTTCACTGCCAAGACCTCATGTGTGCGGCGCCGGTACCGTGAGTTCGTGTGGCTGAGGAGGCAGCTCCAGAAGAATGCTGGCCTGGTGTAAGCATTCCTTGGCCTTCCTTTCCCTCCTCCTGCTGCTCAGGGAGACCTGGGAGAACCTTTCTCCCTGCCCTGGGTGACCCCTGTGAGCTCAGAGCAGACGTGGAGAGAAGCCCCGGGCAGGAGCAGGGGATACCTGAGCTCCTGGAATCCGGGGCCTGGCAGGTGCTGTCACAGTGTCCCCTGGATCCAGGGGCCTGGCAGGTGCTGCCACAGTGTCCCCTGTGATGGCACTGAGGTGACCTGAGCCCTGTCCCCTCCCCAGGCCTGTCCCAGAGCTGCCTGGAAAATCCACCTTCTTCGTGGGCAGCACGGACGAGTTCATCGAGAAGCGGAGACAGGGATTGCAGCAGTTCCTGGAGAAGTGAGCGAAGGATTCCTGAGGGCTGGAGGGGGTGGCAGGGAGGGGACAATCCTGCTGCAGGGCTGGGAAGGTGCTGTGAAGGGTGACTGCCCCTCCTCTCTCCGTGCCCAGGGTGGTGCAGAACGTGGTGCTGCTCTCGGACAGCCGCCTGCACCTCTTCCTGCAGAGCCAGCTCTCCGTGCCCGCCATCGAGGCCTGTGTGCAGGGCCAGGGCACCCAGACAGTGACAGAGGCCATCCTGCACTATGCCATGTCCAACTGTGGCTGGGTGCAGGAGGAGGAGGGTCGGCCCTCAACGCTGCCCGGGCGGGACCCGAGAGCCAGGTAATGCCAGGGCAGGGAGGAGGAGCATCCCAAGGGCATCCACAGCTCCCTGGCGTGGATCCCAGTGCAGCCCCAGCTCCCTGGTGTGGATCCCAGTCCAGCCCCAGCTCCCTTGTGTGGGTCCCAGTCCAGCCCCAGCTCCCTGGTGTGGATCCCAGTGCAGCCCCA